>NC_053022.1:291775764-292075764 GCF_003073215.2 Triticum urartu
CAGCCTGATGGAGGGAAACGGGTTGTCGGCCCCCGACCTCCGCACGGCGATGAACGCGCCGCACTGAGCCGGCACGCCCGCGGCTTGGGTGCCGAGCTTAGAGAAGAAGAACTCCCCCCAGAGCTCCATGGTGGGGAGAACGTCGATGAAGCCCTCGCACAGGGTGACGAAGGCAGACAGCAGCACCACCGTGTTGGGGGTGAGGTGGTGCGGCTAGCGTCCGTAGAACTCGAGGAAAGAGAGGAAGAAGTTGCTCGCTGGCAGGCCCAGGCCGCGCAGGCAGTGCGAGCGGAAGACGACCCGCTCGCCCTCCTGCGACGCTGGCGAAATTTCTCCCCTCCGCGCGAGGCGAACCCTCACGAGGTCCTCGCCGGGCAATCGACGCGTCTTGCGGAGGAAGTCGATGTGATCCTCGTGGACCTCCGAACCATCCCAGGTGCCGGAGTGCGCTGTCGGGGGCCTGACGGTGGAGGAAGATCTCATCGTGAGCGAACCGCCGCAACGTTCGACGAAGCTCGAGGTGTAGAGAGAGAGAAAAGGGAGAGGAAGTAGTGGGGAGGCAGGACGCGCGTGCTCCGCTGTTTCCCCTCCTCCCCCTACTTATAGCCCAGTGGGCTGCGAAGCCGAGGGGGTGGTTGTGGGATTTACTGCGCCCACTACCCCACACCCCCCACGTTTATCGTGCAAAGTTACTGCGCGCGGTAACTCCGTGGGAACCTCAACCGTCCCCCACGGCCGCAGTGGATCCGCTCACGCGCTGAGGCATGGTAGTGGTGGGCCCTGCCTGCGGGCATGTCCCATCTCGCGGATGGGTAAGCAGGCTGGCCCGGCCACTGTTTGCCACGTGTTGGGCACGAAGTGGGTGGCGGCCAGGAAGCTTAGCTCATACGCCACTGAGTTCCCGCCAGGGGGTTCGAAAGTATTTTCTGGACGAGTCAAAGTCAGGCGACTCCGACTCCTACCAGTCGGCCCAGCAGAGTCAAGCAGAGTCTCCACCTAAAATTTTCAGAGAATGAAGCTACTGAGGCTCCTCGGCTGATTGTCCGCGGCGCCTCATCAGCTTCGGAGACTACTATCGGAGTAATGGGCCATGGGTAGGCTAACCCGAGGCCCGTAACCTCTCAAGACATCGGGGCTGACTGCGCCCCTCAGGACACAGACGGAGAGCCGATTTCAGGAGGGCGGCCGGAGGAACAGCCGACTGCTCATAAGCTTCCGAGTCCTATGGGTGAGATCGAGACCGGCCGACTCCGACTGGCGGCTTCCAAAGTCGCCGACCATAGGAAGTCGGCCCCCGACACCAGCAAAGCCCATGCCCTCATCAGGGGGGTGGGACAGGGAATGGCGGCAGTAAAGCCCACTTCCTCCCCTTTTCCGGGGGATGGCCAGGGCACAGTGCGTTGTACCAGCGGAGATCTCCGACTGGCACATCACTGTTGCCATGCCATCCCTGACACTAGCAATAGTGGGCGGAGTCCTGTACCCACGACGGTCTGACAGTATGATCCATGGAGGACCGGCCCTACCGGTCAGTGAGAGTCCAGAAGACGGCAAGGGCACCACCAGTCGGACCCGTAGGGAGCCGGTCCGCGGAAGTCGACCTGCCCCTCCCATGGGTCCCACACGCCATTAACCAGACGAGACGGGGAGAGGCTACATTAATCGTCTGCCAGGCGGCCGGACTGTAGCCACGACCTCATAACCAAGCCTGCGTCATTAGAGGCACGGCTACAGTAATCAGCAGCCGGCAGGACCCGCCAGTGGCGGGTGCGGCCTGTCGGCTCCATACCCGACCAGTCAGCTGGGCCCACCAATCGGCGGGCCCCAGCAGTCGGCAAGAGGGCCCGCAGGCGAAGAGACTGGCGGCTGGGCCCTACGCCCCTACAATTTACCATTGTACCCCTGGGGGTAGGCTTATATAAAACCCCCAGGACACCCATGCAAAGGGCTCCGATTCATTAGAACTAGACCAGACCTTGGAGAAGGGAGAGAGCTAGGCTTGCCTTCTCCTATCCACAGATACAGCTCAAGGAGCACCATTGTACTCACTTTGCCTTAGTGATCATGCGGAGACCCCGCAGAGCAGGATTAGGGGTGTTATCTCCTAGGAGAGCCCCGAACCTGGGTAAAGTATGCCGGCGTTCGTGTCTATGCCTCATCCCGTTTCCAGGCACCGGCGACGTTCTACTCGCCCCCACCATGATAAGCCATCCGTTGGCATATGTCGCTCCCAACCCCCGACAGTTGCCATATACATATTTTGTTTGATAAAATAAGAATCATTGATTTAGTATAAATTTGACTGAAGTAGGGGGGCCTTTTGGCCTCCTTTGAGAGATTATTAGTTATAGAAGAACGTAAAAGACAATGTGGGAGACTATGATTGGACGTAGGGTGAGAGAGGGCCCATCCCCTTTAAATTAGGGGGGAGATCCGCCGCCTTGGGAGTCGTCAGATTTGACACAAGTCTAGCACCTAGTGTCCGAGTCGTTCTTCACTTTTGCAACATATCTTGTGTTGCAAAAAAAATTGCAACAGAGATGATGTTGCAGAAATTTTTTGTAACAAAGGTTGTGTTATAGATTTTTTTTTGCAACAGAGGTTATGTTGCAAATTTTTTTTGCAATAGAGATTATGTTGCAGAATTTTTTATAACAAAAGGTTATGCCGCAAAAGAATTATCTGCACTATCAAATTGTCACTGCAACATTCTCCATGTTTCCAAAACATGGACGGTGTTGTAAAATTTTGAGTTGCAGTGCGTGGGACTAGACTAATATGTGATTGGCTCTCGACGCGATGGACGCGAAAGAATCGGCTGGATGCTTTTAATCATTTCTCGATTATTAGTTGGAAGATTACATAGCTTATGTAAAAACCTTAATGTAAGTCTAGCCTTTTTTTTAAGAAAGAGAGGATATCTAAACCCTAAACCCTAAGAGAGATTATTAGTTACGTAGTTTATGTAAAAACCTTTTGTAAGTCTAGCATTTTCGTTAAGAAAGAGATGATTTCTAATAAATCAACGCGCTTCTGAATCCTCCTCCCGCTTATTCGAACAGGCCTACCAACATGCAACAGTATTGCACCTTCTTATGTTCAAAAATAAAATACGTAAAATAATAAGTACTGCGCCTTCTCCTCTCCAAAATTTGCCCCTCCTCCCCCCACCCCCCATCGGGGTCGTCGCCGCCGTCTCAATATCAACGTCGACGCAGCCCACCGGAACTCACCACCGCCATCAGCACTATCGCTCACACTACCCCCCTGCGCCGTCAACTCCGCCCGGTACTAGAACCACCTCCCCCTTTTTGCTTCAGCGCACCATTTTGTACTGTTCGACGGGTTCGGGTACAACCTCGAATTGTTGGCCCGTAATCTAGTCTCAGTGATGAGATAAAAACACAAATTTGAGCAAATAGATGGTACACTAGTACAAGAGATTAACCAAAGCACATATCCTCGGTTTATAGTCTTGGCATCAGTTGCGCTGCAACCGTGCTGTAGAACACCAGCTTACTGATGGCCGGAAGTGCATCACGCCCAATCTTGACATAACTTACTACATAGAACAGTACTAAAATGCTAGGCATTTTAGAAGATATCCTTGTACACTGCTACAGATAGGCATTTTAGAAGATACCTAACTTTATTTACTACATAGAACAGTACGACACTGCTACAGATAGGCATTTCAGAAGATCTCCTTGTACACTATGTTCTTCACCATCCCTTTGCTTGCGTGTTCTTCGTCGTCGTCGGCGATCAGGATCTTCAGGCCATCCCTGTTTGTTACTCTGGAGACCGCCACATAGAGTTGCCCATGAGTGAAAACTTGCCTGGGCAAGTAGATGCCGACCTTGTTCAAAGATTGCCCCTGGCTCTTGTTGATTGTCATTGCGAAGCACACGGATAGAGGATATTGCTTTCTTTCTAGTACAAATGGCCATTTAGGCTTGAATGTCAGTGTGATGATCCGAGGGATGCATACCTTAGTACCGACGTGTGCTCCAGTTATGATCTGTGCTTCGACGACTCTTTTTCCATGTTTTGTGATTGTCATTCTTGTACCGTTGCATAGCCCTGCACTTTGATTGATGTTGCGAAGAAGCATCACTAGCAGACCGACTTTGAGCTCAAGTAGGTGATCTGGACATCCTGGGTGCTTTAACTTGTTTAGAAACTCTGTAGTATACAACAATTCCATTTCATGGCTGTAAGACATTGATCTGCTCATCCTGTCATAGCTCAGGTATGTCATCCTGTCGCCTTGGATTTGACCCATAATATGCTCATTGATCTCATTGACGCTCTCGTTCAAAGGACACAATATCGCCCTTTCTTCCAGGAACTTCTGTGTGCAGATATTGTCCTGGAGGTCAGGATAGGTACTTTGGATGATTTTTGTTTTCGGATTATCTCCTTTTTCTAGCAGCAGATCACTGGGGATACTTACATACTCCTTTTCATCTAATAAACATGTGTCTCCATTACCGATCTGTAGTATCCATTCCGCAAATTCCGCAGTCTTATGCTGCTCTGCTTGATCATTGGACAGAGAATTGAGACGCATATTTTTGGTAAGGTTGAATACCTTGAAATGTTGCCAGAGGTATGAGCATTTGATTGATGCACTTATAGTGTGCTCCCTTCTTCCCCTTGGCACAACAGGGAGGATTTGTCGAGAGTCCCCTCCTAGAACAACTGTCATGCCGCCAAAGGGCTTGTTGCAACTATTCTCATTGGTGAACCTGAGCACATCTCTTAGGCTCTTGTCAAGTGCCTCTAAGCATTTTTTTGTTCGCCATTGGAGCTTCATCCCATAGTATCAGTGATGTCTTCACTAATAGATCAGCCACCTAGGAACCTTGTTTGATGTAGCATGTAGATTGACCTGTCAGGTTGATTGGAATATTGAATGTTGAGTGTGCTGTTCTACCTCCTTGAAGCAGAAGCGCTGCGATGCCACAAGATGCAACTGCAAGTACGATTTTTCCCTCCGATCTTAGTCTTGTAGTGATTGCTTTTGAAAGGTAAGTCTTACCTGTCCCGCCATAGCCATCCACAAATATCATTTTCCCCAATGATTGATCTGCTGATTCTATTATGGCATCGAAGGCCTTCTTCTGATCCAAATTTAATTTTTTAACTAGTTGCACATGTTCAGCCTTCAACTTGTCTTTGTTGTAGTTCATTTGTTCATTTATAAGTCTGTTCTCAATTACATTTAACTCGGGCATGTTTGGTAGCTCTATTCCAGGGTAATCCTCTACTTATCTTCTGGCTTGTCCCATTTGCTTCTCAATTTCTATTAAAGTGCATTTTCTATTGTGTGAAGGAGTGCAGGGGGGCGAAAAGTTTGTGACCCAGCTTGGTGTGTGCTGTATGTCTTTAGAGAGTGCCTCCCAGTTGGATTTCCAGAACATCCTTGGGTCTGTAACCTCACAATAGCACAAAATAGTTGCAAACAATTGGCGTAGTTGCACCCCAGATGCCCATTCGTTTGCTTCCTTGATGCACTCAGTCCACTCCTTGTCATCCTCAAGAAATCCTAGCGCATGACATGCTGATTTGTGTTAGAGTTGTGTCGAATATAGTGTACAAGGTAGGTTACAGTTGGACTTGTAATTCTATTGTGTTTACATAGGATATGTAGTCGTGTCCAAGTAGGACATTTGTATCCTAGGCCTCTCATATATAGTGGGGCTAGACACATGATGTAACCTATTCCAACATAATAGCACCGGAACGCAGGGGAAGCCGGCGGCATGTGCCGGTGTCCAGGGTGACCGGGTGCGGTATTGTAGCGGTGTCATGGGGAGGAGCGCCCATAGTCAGGCCCCGGGGATGTAGCCATATCGGTGAACCTCGTTAACAAATCTCGGTGTCGTGCTCGTGTGGTTGCTTGATCCTCGGATGATCGACGGTATACCTCGGATTTATTCTAACAAGTGGTATCAGAGCAAGGTTTGAAAAGGTCGCGGAAGTTGATTTAGAGGAAAGCGATGAAGACCGGCGGCTGTGGAGACACGGCGTACGTGCGGCAGCAATCAGAGATCGTCGCATCTAAAGCAATTGGAAGCAGCTGGCTAGTTGATCGGAAGCATTGTCTGGTGGCCAGAGTCAAGATTTAAAAAGAGCAATCGGAAGCGGACTCAGCGAGATTGGATCAGCAGAAGGCTTGCATGTGTGCATTGCGGCAGTAGGGACGTGCGGCGATCGGTCAGCGCATCGGCGCATCGATCGGGCGAGCGTACGCGTGCAGCATGGCAGCGGCGGCTGCAGCCCATGCGGCCTAAGGCCCAGTCGGATGCGGCTGGGTGGATGGCTGCTCGCTGGCCCATGGCTGGGCTGGCAGCGCTGAACAAGGCCGGATGGTGCTACACGTGCAAAGGCCAAGACGTGAGAGATTTGTTTTGGAAAAAAGGGCACGAGTGTTCATACTTCACATGAGACGAGCGTGTGTGTGTGTCCTTTGGGCAGGAAGATGTTTCTCTTTGCTGCTATAAGGGTACATGGAGATGCACTAGCAAATAGTGGCCAGAAAAATAATTGTGTAAAGAATTCTTCGGGTCAGGTTTGCATGGAAGTTTTTCTGTCAAGATTGCTTGGAGGGCTTGGAGATTATGTGAAGTGGAGGACAGTGTGTCATACAGTCGAACGAGATTGGCTGGGTCGGACTAGGCAGTCTGACGGATCGACGCGAGTCGATTAGTACAGAAGACGGTGGTGAGATCGGCGATGACGACATAGGTGCGTGATGTTGATGGTGACCGACTTCTGGGGCGTGGAAACACGTGGCGCAGGCCCGATGGCTTGTGCGGCTTCGACAAGACTATGGCGCGGGGTTGATTCAAGACAGTGCACATGAGATCTTGAAGTCGACGGGGCACAAGGGGTGGACTGATCATCTACCATGGAGTCATGTTGAAGGTGGAGCTGGATTGAGGGGGCTGCAATGTAATGATCCAGGGAATCAAAGCCTATTCAGCAAGGGGGAAAAGCGAGTGGCACGCAGTTCGGACTGGAGCCCAGTGGTCTGATGGAAGCGTGAAACTCGTCATCGGTCGGTGATGATCGATGGTACTCTGCAGTGAGGTTGAGTGGTGTGGTTTCGCGACCCTTGAGACTCGACCGAGACAGTGGAGGTTCGACGCAGTAATAGCGGCGAGGCGTGCGGTACGCACGGGGCATCGAGACGGGCCAGGGCTCTGGTGGTCATACATGTGGTGAGAAAACTGCGAATTTGACTCGGGATGATTACAAGCAATGCTGAAATTCCTTCAAGTTTCAGACAGACTGTCAAGAAAGGAGCGGTGATGTTGAGTTCAGGTAACTCTTATGTGTGACATCCAATATGTGAGTTGTTCATTTTCATGCAGGTCAGTGATCAGTGTGTGATGGCATTGGACTGATACTCTGAAAGTTGGGATCACAAACTAGAGTGACAAGGAACTTTATTTTGCTCGAGTGTTGACTGTGGTTAAGAAAAGAAGGGACTACAAGTTGCAGGTGGAGTCATATGGAGTCTTTGGAGTAGCAGCAGTGCTCATGGGATAAACTCAAGTTCAATGTACATGGAAGTTTGAGCATTGACAGATCCAGGGTGGTGGAGTATATTCGCCAAGGTGGAGTTTGTTAGAGTTGTGTCGAATATAATGTACAAGGTAGGTTACAGTTGGACTTGTAATTCTATTGTGTTTACATAGGATATGTAGTCGTGTCCAAGTAGGACATTTGTATCCTAGGCCTCTCATATATAGCGGGGCTAGACACATGATGTAACCTATGCCAACATAATAGCACCGGAACGCAGGGGAAGCCGGCGGCATGTGCCGGTGTCCAGGGTGACCGGGTGCGGTATTGTAGCAGTGTCATGGGGATGAGCGCCCATAGTCAGGCCCCGGGGATGTAGCCATATCGGTGAACCTCGTTAACAAATCTCGGTGTCGTGCTCGTATGGTTTCTTGATCCTCGGATGATCGACAGTATACCTCGGATTTATTCTAACAATTTGTATGATGAGTGCACGATTCCGTTGACAGTCCTGATGTCTTCAAATGTCATGCAACCCTTCGCAATGTTGAGAAGAACTCTAAGATAGTACCTTTCTCCGCTTGCAGGATGAGCATTGTATATCCTGCCAATGTTCCTTCCTCCTCTCCGCCTTGTCCACTTCTATTTTTTCCATGTCCATCTTGTAGGAAACTCCAAATATGTTAATTCTCTCGCATCTTTGTGTTTTTTATTTGTCTCCATCCACTCAGTAAACATAGTGGTACTTGATCTTGGGCGCTGTATTATTTTTTCTAGGTTTGTTGAGTTAGGAAAAATGACTTGTTGCTTGTTCTCCTCGTGGAACAATAGCCTCTGAACAGATGGTTGCTGGTACTGTAGAGGAAACTTGAATATTCGCCAGCATGCTTCAGTTGCTGTTATGTATCTGCATCTAAGGTACATTTTAATCTCATCATAGTTTTTTGATTGGTCTGTTTCTTCGACCAGTGCTGTTGCTTGGTTATCTCCTTCACAGATATCCTTAAAGAGATATTTGATTGACATATATCGATGACACAACTCCACATTTATGTGTGCTTGGAATTTTACCAGGAGATCTTTGTTGTATGGTACAACAAATCCATTGTTCAACTTGACTCCTCCCTTGTCTATTTGGCGGCCATTATCTCGTCTCCTTACCTTGGGTAGTTGTCTTCATCAATGACCGTCTCATCACAGAATTCTTTTGGAAAGTAGTTACTGCACATATGTTTTTCCATGCAGGGTGACTTTGGATTTGCCTCTCCACATGGTCCGTGCATCATAAAATTCTTGACAGCTTCAAATGTTACTGGATCCCTATCCTTGTCCGGGATTTCAGCGCATATAATTTCATCTGTTTGTGAGGGCTTGAGATGCTTCCCTTTCTCTTTTCCGTCAAGGAATATTAGTATATGGGCATGTGGGAGTCCTCTCTTCTGGAATTCTATTGTGAAGATGACTGCATTTAAAAAAAATTATATTAGTAAATTACCGGTCATAAAAAAAGTGCAAGCATGTATTACTGATAAGTGATGATTTACTAATACTTACTTGCTTTAGTCTTTCCAAAATGTTGTTTTCTTTTAATATCAAACATGAGCTCTTTTAGCTTTATCATGAACACTCGAACTGCAATATCAGGTCGTTGTGCTGGTTTTTGGTTCCCGGCTTCATCTAGCATTAATTGAATCTCAGGCCAATTAGGGTTGCATGTGAATGTTACGAACAAGTCAGGATTTCCAGCATATTGCCATCGCATCTTGGTAGTTCTGCTCTATGTTTCGAGGACTTCTTGTGAAACTTGCTGGGAGTACTATTCTCCTCCCTACTTGCTCTGTCAGTGTGTCTCCTTTTCTGAATGCGTCGTGTAGTCCATCATAAAGTTCTGTTCTTAATTTTCCTTGATTTTTTCTGAACCAATTGAGTCTACACTGTTCGATGCATGTATAGACATCTACTATGAACGGCATTGATAGATTTCCACATGTTAGCAGCAACATTGACTGACCTGGGCGCTGTTGGAGATGATATGCATAGTATTCCAGCATGGTGATATATTTCTTGTTACTTGCACCTTTCTTTTTGTTGTATTTGATTCCAAGTCTATAACCATCTTCTCCATATGGGAAGAGCAATGGGTATTGCATGGCCATGAATTTGGATGGATTTCTGAAATTCTTTTAGGTTTCATATCTTTGTACTCGAGAACAATGTCACGCACATAATGTTTTTGGGTTGGATCTTTGACTATAAGTGCAGCAACTTCCGATGTTGATGGCATGTTATCTTGCCTCCCATCTTGATCCCTGTTGCCAAGTAAACATAGAGTGAAGTTGTCGTAGTCGTCTTCTTTAAATCTATCTCTTGCCATTCGGAATGATTGTGCTGGTGTGTTATTCTCGTCGAGCATGCTTAGTAGGCCACTGACAATTGTTTCATCTAGTGAGCCATCACGTCCACCAGATCTTGATGCTTCTACCCTGTTATGGATCTCATTATTCGTGTCATAGATATACAACTGCTGGAAACGAGGCTTATTTCCTTCTTGAGGTAGCAGGGTACCTATCTGGTGGCGGTTCTGGCCATTCAGTCGGAAAACATAAGGTCCATGCTCTTTATTTATTTTCTTATCTAAAGTAGCCCCCATTGATGTGAATGCAAACATGGAGTTGTAAGACCTAATGTTTTTCCGGTAGTTTGCTGATCTTTTTCCTCCATCTATTCTCAACAAACTCGTAAGGTATGGTGGCGGTTCTTTCAATGGTGGCAAGATAACCTGTCCTCGTTTGCAGCATATCCCAGAGATTGGCTCTCTACATCCATAAGATTGTATTTCTTCATGCCACATAAGTGCATCACTACAGGAATCAGCTACTTTGCCGTCCGCCACGGCGGACGGCAAAAGGCTCCGGCAAAGTAGGCTTCGGTAAACAGCTACTTTGCCGTCTGCTACTGATGGCAAAGTCTTTGCCGTCCGCCACAGACGGCAAAGAGAGCGCAGCAGACGGCAAAGTAGGCGGACGGCAATAATTGCGCTGTCAGTCCGTTAAGTGGCTAACGGCAGGCCTTTGCCGTCCGCCGCTGACGGCAAACTTTCTAGTGTCTTTGCCGTCCGCCGTATGATGTCATCTACACGTCACTACATGGCAGGTTCTTTGCCGTCTGCCACTGATGGCAAAGTCTTTGCCGTCTGCCACTGTAGGCAAACTGACCAAACGGGTCAGCTCCCAGGAAGCACAGCTGGATGCCACGTGCCTTCTTTGCCGTCCGCGGCAGACGGCAAAGAGGCCGTTGCCGTCGGTGGCAGACGGCAAAGAGCCTGCATATTGGCTCTTTTATCTGTTTTTTATTAAATCCAACAATTTTCATCACAAATATAGATGACATATATAGATATATTTCAAAAGGCCATTACAGAGCAAACATATAAGATATCCAACACATAACTTCATCATCCAACCATATATATTACATGCATAGTTCCATCATACATAACAAGTTCAACATAGAGGCATCCAACCATATATATTACAATAGTTTCATCCAACGATACATGCATAGTTCAACGATACAAAAGAAACAGAGAAAGGGATAAGGAGCACTCCATCTATGCAAGCTTTCGTCAAGTGAATGAACTCTGCAAAATGAAAAATAAGAAAGTTAAAACAAGAAGAGTAGAACAAGAAGAAGACTAGAACAAGAAGAGTAGAACAAGAAGAAGACTAGAACAAGAAGAGTATGTCATTTATGAGCTAACTTACGTGAAATGGATCATATATGAGCTAACTAAGTTGAAATGGGTCGTTTATGAGCTAGCTAAGGTGAAATGGATCATTTATGAGCTAACTTAGTTGAAATGGGTCGTTTATGAGCTAACTAAGAAAGGGATAAGGAGCACTCCATCTATGCAAGCTTTCGTCAAGTGAATGAACTCTGCAAAATGAAAAATAAGAAAGTTAGAACAAGAAGAGTAGAACAAGAAGAAGACTAGAACAAGAAGAGTAGAACAAGAAGAAGACTAGAACAAGAAGAGTATGTCATTTATGAGCTAACTTACGTGAAATGGATCATATATGAGCTAACTAAGTTGAAATGGGTCGTTTATGAGCTAGCTAAGGTGAAATGGATCATTTATGAGCTAACTTAGTTGAAATGGGTCGTTTATGAGCTAACTAAGGTCAAATGGATCGTTTTTCAGGTAACTAAGGTGAAATGGATCTTTTTTAGCTAACTTAGATGAAATGGATCATTTATGAGCTAACTTAGTTGAAATGGATCGTTTTTGAGCTAACTTAGGTGAAATGGATCATTTATGAGCTAATCTAGTTGAAATGGATCTTTTTGAGCTAACTTAGGTGAAATGGATCATTTAAGAGCTAATTTAGGTGAAATGGATCGTTTTTTAGGTAACCTAGGTGAAATGGATCGTTTATGAGCTAAATTAGTTGAAATGGATCGTTTATGAGATAACCTAGGTAAGATTGGTCATTTTGGAGTTAACCTAGGTGAAATGGGTCATTTTAAAGCTAACGTAGGTAAAATGGATCATTTAGGAGCTAATCTAGGTAAAATGGGTCATTTTTGAGCTAACTTGGTAAAATGGATCATTTAGGAGCTAATCTAGGTAAAATGGGTCATTTTTGAGCTAACTTGGATGAACTGGATCATTTATAAGCTAACCTAGGTAAAATGGGTCATTTTAGAGCTAACTTAGGTAAAATGGATCGTCTATAAGCTAACTAAGCTAATTATGCAATTTTTGACATAAGTAAGCTAAGTACAGATCGTTTTAGAGCTAACTTAGGTAAAATGGATGGTTTTGGAGGTCAGTAAGCTTATTAAGTCATTTTGGAGGTGAAGAAGCTAAGTCTAGGTCATTATGGTAAGCATTGGAGGAAATAAAGCTAAGTCTAGGTCTTTATGCATGTGTTAAGCAAAACACTAGATAAACTTACCAAGATGTAGGAGGTGTAGGAGCGGGGTGGCTCGTGTTGGTAGCTGGAGAAGGATCGTGCGATGCTTGTCTGGAGTTACGCTGCACCAAAGATCATTTCCAATGTCTTGTTAGCATGATGACACTCAAATGTTAAGACTAGCAAGTAATGTCCATTCAATAAAACTCACCGTGGTCCCAGGAGCAATCACTGGCATCGGCGGAGCGGTCTGACCTGTCTTCTCGCACACAGACTGCACATTTGGTTTTGACGACTTAGTCATACTAGTTAGTAATGAGACAAACACTACATGAATGTTTTGGCTAATCTGCAGAAGAAACTTACCACAAGGAGCTCGTACATGGCCCTTGCCTGCATGTCATTCCGTGCCCTCTCCTCCTCCATCATCTTTGTCGTCCTCTCCTCCAACTCCCGCTGCCTCTCTGCCGCCTCCGCCAGAAGTTTCTCCGTTCTATCTCTCTCACTCTGTATAGCAGCCTGCAACACCACTCACATGACCATTTGTAATCATTGATGGAAGCGCACACAATGTAATGGAGAAAGATAACTGAGTACGTATCACTAACCTTGATGGCGAGTTGCACTGGCCGTTCACGAGGCCTTATCTCAGGAGCGGAGCTCGACTGGCGCGCCTTGATCTCCGGGAGAGTGCTAGGACAACGGATAAGTCCATCTCCAATGGCTATGGAGCCATGGGACCTCCCGCCACCAGATATCATCAACAGCTCTGGATCAATGGGACCCTGGCTCGGGTTAAAGTCCTCCCCTTTCCTCGCCTTCCCCTCATCTCTATATCTCACGAGCTTGTTGTGGGAGGAGATGTTGGTGAAGTTGTTTGCATCATCGAGGTCAGACTGAGAGAAAGCCTTGACTTTCTTGAAAGAGGCAGTGTGGGCCATGGCATACAGGTCGTACACCTCTGGCACCTTATCCGCCTTATTGTAGCGTGCCTGAAAGAGAGAAACAATGAAAATTAGTAATTAAAGGGCTCAAGCTAGCATGATGAATGAATTGCATGAATCATGAAGCAAACCACATACCCAGTTGCGCCCGAACTGATATAAGTTGGAGCTGCCTTGATGGTGTGGCACACCTTCCATTTGGGCACGTTTGTCCTTGGCCTCGTTGTGGAGGGCTAGCCATCGTTGTGAGCACCACTCATCGACCAACACCTCCCAACAATCCATCCGATCCACACACCATCTCGGAGGCGCCTAAGTTAGCAAATAGAAACTTGAGCGCTACGGCTAAGAATTAGTAAATGAAGGAACTTAAGTAGAGAAGGCCTTAAGAATTACCTTCATGTACTGCTCCTTACTCAGGAACTTATCGCGGCACGCCGGCTTGGTCTTCTTGATACCACGCAAGGCGTAGTAGTCTCGAACAGCCTGCACCCGAGCCTCGTGCCGTAAGTTCTGGAGTAGGCGCTTGCAGACGTTCTCAATAACATGTGCCGCGTCCTCCTCGTATCCCTCCTCACACCTGTAGAATGTCTGCAATCAAATGAGACAATATTGATTAGTACAATTAATAACTAGCTAGTTGAAGATTTTTAAATGTGTAAAGGAGAAATTACCCAGAACTTTCTGATCACCATGTCTGCCCTCGTGTTGCACACGACACCGTCGATAATCTCATCCAGCGGGGCCGGGGCAGCCACGTAGTGCTCCCAGCTCAATCCAAGCTCTGGAAGCCGACCCTCACCAGGCAACGTGACAAACCCCGGGAAGTTTTGCCGGCAAAGAACTCCAAGGACAGAGTTGGGCCGGCGGACACTATGATGGTGGTCCCAACCCCTGCAGCATGACAAGGCCAACGCATTAGTTATTTGAAAAAACGTGAATGCACAAGGTACAAAAATATTAAATGCACTTACGTACCTCTCCCCATCAGGGAAAATCAACCACCTCTGCTCGCAGGTCACCGGCACGGACGGGAGCCATGTAGCACCACGCTGGTAGACGGTGCCCCCCTCCTCCTCAAGATCAGTCGGCTCCCCGCCATCATCAGCATGGCCACTCGGCTTCTCGGGCTGATCCGGCCAGGTACCCCATCCGGACGTGTGCTCCTCCAGGGTCACGTGGGCCGAACTCTCGTGGGCCGAAGGCCAGTCGACCCGAGGCTCGTGGGCCCAAGACCCGTGGACCGGAGGCTCGTGGACCGGAGTCCGTGTAGCCTCCTCCTCGGACGAGTCCACCCTAGCAGTCACGTGCTCGGGTGAAACGGCTGGGGGTGGCGGCGAGGAAGGTGCCGTAGCAGTCACCCTACCTCCTCTCCCACGACCACGTGCCCCACCTCCTCCCTTCCTACCTCGTCCCCTGCTGGGCACCGCGGTCGACGAAGAAGGGCCCAGCAGTGTGGCCATACTGTCCAGCAACGCTCGGCGGAGAGGTGCGTCTGGAATGGAAGACCTCAGACCACGCTCCCGACCAGCGCCCACCATCTTTCAACACCTGCCATGACAAACAGTAAACGAAATTAGTACAACATAAAAAAAGACCGACATGAATAATAATATGTGTATCACTTAAGTGTATCATCATCAAGTACAACATAAAAAAATGTAATACCTGACACTACTAATAATCTCGATCAGTATCATCAATAAATGCATAATCATCATCATCACTATAATCAATGACGGGCTCATAGGGTTCATTGGCATCAACATGTGCAAGGCCACCTTGACGTAATCGGTCAAGCATTGACAGGTCATCCGCAGCAGTAACCTCTTCTTGTTCCGGCTCTTCTTGTTCCTCCTCTGGGGTGATGTCGGATTCATTGTCGCTGTCTACTTCAATGTTTTGGGGTGAAGTATAGCGGTTCTTGAAACGCTTTTTGGAAAGACGTGTCTCTTGGAAGAATTCTCCTTCATATGTGTCTGGGTTAATGTGAGGTTCATAATCCTCTTACTTTGGGGGAGAAAGTCTAGCACGTGGCGGCACTTCATAAACGACATCCCAACCTTTCAGATTTGGATTAGTTTGGCAGGCCCACGGTAGATAGAATACTTGGGTCGCCTGTTAAGCCATAATATAGACATCAGGAACATCTAAATGAGTGCTTTGGTTGATTTCAACTAGCCCTACATGTTCATGAGTCCTTCTAGTCTCCTTCGGCTGAAACCAATAACATTTGAAGACTACGACATTCGGTGGATTTTCACCATAGAACAGAAGTTCATAAATTGCTTCAACTCTCCCATAATACTCGGTACCTCCTTCGCCGATAGCAGATACACAACAATTTGTTGACTTTCGGTCGGCCATAGATAGCTCTTTGCCATAGGTACGAAAGCGATACCCGTTGATGTCGTACTTGTCAAATGAACGGACCTTATAGTCAAAACCATTAGCGACTTGTCTCAATTCGGCGTCCATAGACTCTGAATTAGCCTACAAGTTTAATATGAAAGGATTGTTGCATTATGCACAAATTAGCGAATGATATGAAATTGTCTAATAGAAATTACCGTTTGTTTGAACCAAGAGATGAAACCGGGATAGCCACCTCCTTGCTTTGCGAGAAGCTCATACTCTTCGACGGAATCCTTTTGGATCTCCGCTCCATACGAGAATATGGTGACGTATCGACTGTATGACATATCCAGGAATAAGAGTAGTTCAAAGGAAATATAAGTTGCGAAACAATGTACCGAGAACTTACTCGATGTACGGCCGCACTTCTATCAGGTTGTTGAAGATATACAACGAAATGGTCCGCCATTCTTCGTTATCCAAAGATACTGGATGTGAAACACTAGCTGGTGCGAGATTCCCTTTGAATAGGATGAGGTTGGATCCACCCTTTGTAGGCTCGTCAGCATTGTACCGAGGCTTCGGATTATGCAAATGACGATTTTTGGCTTCGTAGTGCGCTGTTACGAAGTTTGCCGCCTCCTCTGTGATGAATGCCTCAGCCATCGATGCTTCAATTCTACGTTTATTTTTACATTTTTCTCGAAGCGTCTTCTGCATCCTCTCAGTTGGGTAGCACCAACGATTTTGCACGGGCCCCCCCAATCTTGCCTCGGTCGGGAGATGCAAAATCAAATGCTGCATTGGATTAAAGAAGCCCGGTGGAAAGATCTTCTCTAACTTGCAGATCAACTCCGGCGCCAACTCTTCCATTTCTTCTAGCACGCCAGGCGATAGTTCTTTCGCACAAAGAACACGGAAAAAATAGCTGAGTTCTGCCAGTACTAGCCATTCATCCTCAGGGATGAAGCCACGCAACATCACCGGCATTACCCGCTCAATCCATATGTGCCAATCATGACTCTTGAGACCAAATATCTTCAGTTTATCAAGATTCGCTCCCCTCTTTAGATTCGCTGCATACCCATCGGGGAACATCAACTGCTGTTGCACCCACAAGAGAATTTCCCTCATAGCAGGCCTTCCAAGATTGAACCATGCCTTTGGCTTCGTCCAGTTCTGCTTTCCTTTCGGTTCTTTCATGTTTTGTAACGGCCTATCACATAGCGCCTCCAGATCGACTCTAGCCTTAGTATTATCCTTTGACTTCCCATTTATGCCGAACAATGTACCAAAAAGTGCCTCGGTGATATTCTTCTCAGTGTGCATCACGTCGATGTTGTGTGGGCAAAGGAGGTCTTTGAAGTAAGGCAGATCCCATAAGCATGTTTTGTGAGTCCACGCATGCTTAGTATTATACCCCTTGAAGTACCCTGGACGTTGTGGATCTGGCTCGAGAGCGTTTAACTGATCCAGGGTCTGTTGGCCTGTCAATGCAGGTGGTGCAGAGTTTTTGACAACTCTACCCCTGATGAGGTTCTTCTTGTCTTTCCTGAACTTATGGCGAGGATCCAGGAACTGTCTATGCATGTCAAAGCAAGAAAACTTGCGACCGGCCTGAAGCCAACGAAACTCAAGAGCTCCCTTGCATGTGGGGCACGGGAACCTTCCATGCACACACCAGCCAACGAATAGCGCATACGCCGGCAAGTCATGCGTCGAGTACATGTACCAGACACGCATTATGAAGTTCCGTTTGCTAAAGGCGTCGTATGTCTTGAACCCATTATCCCAGGCTTCTTGCAATTCGTCCTTAAGCGGCTGCATGTACACATTCATATTTTTGCCCGGATAGTTGGGTCCTGGAATTATCAACGTCAGGAAAATGTTCTTTCTTTGCATAATCTGTCCGGGGGGGAGATTGAGTGGAAAGACAAATACGGGCCAACAACTGTATTGGGCTGCCGTCATACCAAACACACTGAACCCATCCGTGCTGATGCCAACTCGAGGATGCCTCGGATCTGCCGCTTTGTCAGCATGTAATTCATCAAACCTTTTCCACGCAACACCATCCGATGTGTGTACCATCATCAGATTCCCATCTGCATCTAGTTCGGTTCTTTTGCCTGTTTTGTGCCATGTCATCTGTCTGGCCGTCTCTTCGACCATGAAAAGACGCTGAAGTCTTGGTACGATTGGCATATACCGAAGAACACTAACGGGGATTTTGGTCTGTGTCTTCTCACCCATACCGTTGTCTACCACAATATACCTGGAAGACTTGCAAATGGGACAATAGTTCAAGTCCACATAGTCAAGCCTAAATAAGGCACATCCTTTCTCACAGGCATGTATCTTCTCATAGGGCATCTTCAGTGCACGGAGGATTTTGTCCGACTGGTACAGGTTTGCAGGCATTACATGGCCTTTGGGTAGAAAGCGTCCAAATACTGTCATAATTGCGTCATAGCATTCTCTGCCCAAGTTGAACTGAGCCTTCAGAGCCATTACTTGTGAGATGGCATCCAACTGACAAAGCTCAGTCTGCTCGTGGAGCGGACGTTTCGAAGACTCCAACATTTCATTGAAGGCCTTTGCAGATTCCTCCATCTCCTCGTCCGAATCCCGAGCATCATCATAGCCTTGCACCATGTTTTCCATCCCGGTACCATGCTCGTCGGTGCGACGACGATCCACCTCAGCTCGGTCACGTTGGGCAGACTCACCATGAAATGTCCACACCGTATAATCGGGCGTAAAACCACTCTTCTGCAGGTGTTTGCCCATTTCAGCCTCTGTCTTCTTTTCCCAATTGCCGCACCGGAAACAGGGGCACCAGGTTTTCTTTTGGCCATTTGCAAATGCGGCTTGCACAAACCCCTTAGTTTTTGTGAACCATTCAGCGCTCCATTTGTTCTGACCAGTGTGACCGGTATACATCCAAGCACGGTCACTCATCTTGACTTTCAGAGCTACTGGACACACAACAATTATATATGTAATTCACCATGTATATATTCATCAGTTGATCTACTTTGTCAATTTTATTACGTCCATGCAACCTACACTCTAATAGGTAATGATAGGTCCTAATCCCACCCGTGTATGTGTAGATTGGGTTTATTTTCCCATGCTATGCTCCGGATCCGACGCAAAATTTCGGCAGCACCTCCCTGCTGTTCTCCTGATACACGTCTCTGCAATAAACAGAGAGGATGTGTACCCGGAGAACAACAGGGGAGGCACTGACGAAATATATGCGTCGGATCCGGAGCAAAGCATATGGAAAAACGAACCCAATCTACACATACTCGGGCTGTCCATGGATAGCGTTGGACAATTCGAAAGAATCAAGGTTATAAATATGCAAATGCATGCATATTTATAACTATGACGCTTTTGAACGGGAGACACATATTGGTTACGCATACTGATGATTCAAGACACATATATAGCTAGCTATCAAGTTTCATCGGAATAGATCAAATAATTAATGGGGGAGGAGGACTTGTCATTTGTGCTCACCCACGAACGAAGGGGCAGAGCTCGTCAAACGCACGGCGAGGTCGTCGAACACCAAACCTCGTAGCGATGAAACAACTGCACATTTAAAACTACACGATCAACACAATTATATATGATGTTTTTCATAACAAAATCGAAAAATATATGACCTAACTAATAATTCACAAATATATGACCCCGTCAGCCTCTGGAAGGCCAAAGAACACCTTTTCGGGAGGTGTGGGTGGTCGGGGTGTCCTGTCGGTGTCGGGGTGCCGTGTCGGGGTCTCGGGGTCGGGGTGTCGGGTCGGGGTGCCGGGTCGGGGTCGGGGTGCCGTGTCGGTGTCGGGGTCGGGGTGTCGGGTCCGGCTCAGGGTCGGGGTGTCGGGGTCGGGGTCGGGGTCTCGGGTCCGCGGCCTGTCAGTTTCGGGTCGGGGTTGTCGGGTCAGGCGGGGTCGAGGTCTCGGCCGGTCCGGAACTCGCTGTCGGGGTTGCCCGGGTGCGAGGTCGGCGTCGTGGAGGTCTGGGGTTCCGGGTCGGGATGTCGGGTCAGGCTCGGGGGCGGTGTTTCAGGGTCGGATAGGTGTCTGGTCGATGCGAGTCAGGGGTCGGGGTGCAAGTTTTCGTCAGACTGGGTGTCGCTGGTGGTAAGGGTGGGTGTGGTGTCAGGGTGTCGAGCGTCTTGTCGCGCGGTGTCCTGTCCCGGTTGTCGGAGATCGTGTCGTGTCCGGTGTCCTCGGGGTCGGGGTCTCGGGGTCGGGGTGTCAGGTCGGGGTGCCGGGTCGGGGTCGGGGTGTGTGTCGGTGTCGGGGTCGGGGTGTCGGGTCAGGCTCGGGGTCGGGGTGTCGGGGTTGGGGTCGGGGTGTCGTGTCGGGGTGCCGGGTCGGGGTCGGGGTGCCGTGTCGGGTCGGGGTTTTTTTCCTCTTTTTTCCTTTTCTTCTTCTTCATATTCTTCCTTTTCCTCCTTTTCTTCTTCCTTCTTCTTCTTCTTCTTCTTCTTTCCTTTTTCCTTTTCTTCTTCTCCTCCTCTCCTCTTTTTTCTCTTCTTCTTCCTCTTCTTCTTTTTTCTTCTCCTCCTCCTCTTCTTCTTCTTCCTTTCCTTTTTCCTCTTCTTCTTCTCCTCCTCTCCTCTTTTTCTCTTCTTCTTCTTCTTTCCTCAAACTAAACTAAACCTAAAACTAAAACTAAAACTAAATCTAAACTAAACATAAACCTAAAACTAATAAAACAGAAAAAAGGAAAAAACTAAGTCTAAACCTAAAACTAAACTAAAACTAAACCTAAAACTAAATCTAAACTAAAACTAAAAAAGAAAAAAACAGAAAAAAGGAGGGGGGCTCACCTGGGGCAGGGCCGGTGGAGGAGGGGGGCGGGGCGGTGGAGGAGCTGGCTGGGGCGACGGGGCGGCGACGGCGGGGGCGAGAGGCGGCGGCGGTGGGGTGGGAAGTGGGGCGAGGAGAGAACAGAGAGGGGCGGGGGGTATACGGGCCGTTAGATACTGCCTCTTTGCCGTCCGCCCCTCTTTGCCGTCCGCCTTTTGCCTCTTTGTCGTCTGCTGGCAGACGGCAAAGAGGTGGGCCGTTAAGTTTTTCCCAAACGGGCGGGGGGTGGGGGCCACCTCTCTCTTTGCCGTCTGCCAGCTGACGGCAAAGATTCTTTGCCGTCCGCTAGCTGACGGCAAAGACCTGGCGGACGGCAAAGAGCTTCTTTGCCGTCCGCCAGGTCTTTGTCGTCTGCTTTTTGGTAGCTGATGGCAAAGAGCTTCTTTGCCGTCAGCTAGCAGACGGCAAAGATCTGGCGGACGGCAAATTAGCTGATTCCAGTAGTGCATGGCAGTGTTGGCAGATGCATGTTGGCCCCCCAAAGTTCCATATCTTACTGGCATTGGAGTTATCATCCTTGCCTATTTCACCGTTATTGGTTCTAGCACGTTTTCTGCTCTTCTTGAGCTGAATTTGTGCTTTCCTCTTCATTCGTGTTGTTCTCGTTAATTCATCCCGTCGTCTCCGTTTCATCATCTGGTCAGCCATTATTGCACTGTCTACAGCTGATGATTCTGTCACTTGTGCTGGTTGATAGTTTGAATTTGCCCTTATCACTTGGCAATATCAGCGGGTACATGATTTTTGCAATATCGAGTCCAGAATTTGTTGATTCTGTATAGCTGAGGGCACTGCCTGGTAGAGCATCCTTTCCTTCTTTTTCATTTCCACTAGTTCTAGTACGCTTTGTCCCCGTCTTGAGTTCCCCTCTTGAGTTGAATGTATCATTTCCTCTTCACCCATGATGTTTTCTCCCATTCTTATAACACATAGCTTCCAATTTATTTTTGCTTGTACTTTTGCAGCCCGTGAGTATATTGTTCATCCGGTAGATTATGTAGTGATTGTAAATTATACTGGCATTCTTACTCTTTCTGCTCTTCCTGAGTTCTGGTCATACTTTTCTTCCACACAAACTTTCTAATAATTCTTTTGACTGGCTCTAATTGTCTTGGTCCCTGTTGGCCATTGTTCGCCTGGACACAAATGAGAATTCATTAGATTAACCGGAGCTGAATAATGTGCTAGATAAGCAAAAGTATGTAGGGTGCATGAATGGTCTTCTTGGCTTGATATAATAACTCACAGTTTTTTTATAAATATATGAAACCAAACAGCAAAATGAGTTAGTTAACGCAACACCTTCAAAATTATAATAAATATCCAGCAGCTGACTTGATATATATTTTTATACAACTGTTATGGTGATTGGCGATTTTATGAGCCGTCCATCCACCCTGATCTGACGGTGGGGAAATAGGAGTTACACGGAGTTACAAAACTAAAATTACAGGAAATTACCCACCGTTACAAAATTTTAGTGGGACCAGTTGATTTTTTCAAGGGTAAATCCATCACACGATAGCCTGCGGTGCCCACATTGAACCCACGTATCTACCTAGCCGGCCACGCCGCCGCGGGGATTAGGGATCGCCACCGCATGGCTCCGCCATGGCCACGTTGCCGCCATCCACCTCTGCCATGGCTGGCCTAGCGCCGCCGTCCACGTGCGCCATGACCGACCTAGCGCCTCTGTCCACCTCCTCCGTGGCTGCCATGGCGCCGCTGTCCACCTCCCCCATGTCCGCCCCGCCTACCTCCACCGTGCTCAGCCCAGTGCCGTTGTTTACCTCGACCATGGCCCCCAGCAGTTCTTCCCATCACCAATCCATCCCCCTATCCGACCATTCCCATCGCCGGCAAGGTCCGCTGGAAGAGGCTGACATGAATCCCCAAGATCAAGATCCAAGAGGACTAGATGATTGCAGCGTTAGAGAAGAATTTGTAACAATCTACAATAAGGTAAACCCCCTCTTCCAATTAGCATAAAAGCTCCAAGTTCTCCCCTTTGTTCTCCAATTAGCATATTCTCTGGATGGTCTGCAGGTTCGAGTAGGAACACGAACACATCAATGAGGTCTTGTTTCATTAGGATAATAGAACACATAATCTGTACAAATAGGATGTAGTATTTTCATTTGCTGAGTTGATGAATAAGGTTTAGTTCATCTTATACCAGAATGGCATGAATCATGATACCGATGTGCTTCCGTGGTAAACATAATTCTAGAACACTAGAAACTCCACATATGTGTACTAGATAGCAGGAGATACAAGAGGAATATTACAAGTGTTGAAAATTAATAGTAACTAGTAGGCTACAGAGTTTATGTCACTAAATTCATACTTGCAGATCTAGCATAAAAATGGTTAGTATAAGAAGTAATATTTTCTTCTGTTCATGTACTCAAAATGTAAAATAAATTATCACTAGAACTATCCGAAGAGAAAATATTCTAAATCAAAAGGAAATGGTTGAGTCTCCAAGGAAATAAGTGGTTAAAAGACAAGGAAATCATGTAGGTCATAATTTACATTTCAAGTCATACATAGAAATTAAGCGGTAGAACTGACTGATTGGAATCCTCTGAAACTAAATATGCCCAGTTTGCTAGACACATTTAACTTGCTCACTTCATTCTGCTTACATTACTTCATGTCCTCTTATGACGCCCCCGATTCAATCGTACACTAATCATACACGCAAACGTGTACGATCAAGATCAGGGACTCACGGGAAGATACCACAACACAACTCTACAAATAAAATAAATCATACAAGCATCATATTACAAGCTAGGGGCGTCGAGGGCTCGAATACAAGAGCTCGATCATAGACGAGTCAGCGGAAGCAACAATATCTGAGTACAGACATGAGTTAAACAAGTTTGCCTTAAGAAGGCTAGCACAAACTGGGATACAAATCGAAAGAGGCGCAGGCCTCCTGCCTGGGATCCTCCTAAACTACTCCTGGTCGTCGTCAGCGGGCAGCACGTAGTAGTAGGCACCTCCGGTGTAGTAGGAGTCGTTGTCGACGGTGGCGTCTGGATCCTGGGCTCCAACATCTGGTTGCGACAACCAGGTAGAAGGGATAGAGGGAAAAGAAGGAGAAGCAACCATGAGTACTCATCCAAAGTACTCGCAAGCAAGGAGCTACACTACATATGCATGGGTATATGTGCAAAGGCCATATCGGTGGACTGAACTGCAGAATGCCAGAATAAGAGGGAGATAGCTAATCCTGTCAAAGACTACGCTTCTGGCAGCCTCCGTCTTGCAGCATGTAGAAGAGAGTAGACTGAAGTCCTCCAAGTAGCATCGCATAGCATAACCCTAACCGATGATCCTCACCTCGTCGCCCTGTGAGAGAGCGACCATCGGTTGTATCTGGCACTTGGAAGGGTGTGTTTTATTAAGTATCCGGTTCTAGTTGTCATAAGGTCAATGTACAACTCCAAGTCGTCCTGTTACCGAAGATCACGGCTATTCGAATAGATTAACTTCCCTGCAGGGGTGCACCACATAACCCAACACGCTCGATCCCATTTGGCCGGACACACTTTCCTGGGTCATGCCCGGCCTCGGAAGATCAACACGTCGCAGCCCTACCTAGGCACAACAGAGAGGTCAGCACGCCAGTCTAAATCCTATGGCGCAGGGGTCTGGGCCCATCGCCCTTTGCACACCTGCACGTTGCGAACGCGGCCGGAAGCAGAACTAGCCCCCTTAATACAAGAGCAGGCTTACGGTCCAATCCGACGCGCGTCACTCAGTCGCTGACGTCACGAAGGCTTCGGCTAATACCATGACGTCGAGTGCCCATAACTGTCCCCGCGTAGATGGTTAGTGCGTATAGGCCAGTAGCCAGACTCAGATCAAATACCAAGATCTCGTTAAACGTGTTATTTTAAAATAACCGCGAACGCCGACCAGGGCCAGGCCCACTTCTCTCCTAGGTGGTCTCAACCTGCCCTGTCGCTCCGCCACAAAGATCCACCCAGAGGGCCGTCGGGACAAAGGTCCTTTCAGCCCCCAATCCGTGAATCACTCGCGGGTACTCCACGAGCCAACCCGACTTTAGTCATCACATGTATCATGTATAAAGTATAGGTATATACCCGTGATCAACTTCCGAGTGATCACGGCCCGATAGTATAGCATGGCAGACGGACAAGAATGTATGGCCACTGATGATAAACTAGCATCCTATACTAAGCATTTAGGATTGCAGGTAAGGAATCAACAGTTGTAGCAACAATGACAGGCTATGCATCAGGATAGGATTAACGGAAAGCAGTAACATGCTACACTACTCTAATGCAAGCAGTAGAGAGAAGAATAGGCGATATCTGGTGATCAAGGGGGGGGGCTTGCCTGGTTGCTCTGGCAAGAGAGAGGGGTCGTCATCGATGTAGTCAATCACAGGGGTATCATCGTCGGTCTCGGGGTCTATCGGAAAGAAGCAACGGAGGGGAACACAATAAATAATAGAGCAATCAAAGCATCTCAAAGCATAACATGGCAATACGCGGCGCTAGAGGTGACCTAACGTAGTACTAGGTGACACCGACAAAGGCGGCAAACATCCGGAAAAGTATTCCCGGTGTTTCTCATTCTCGGACAAACGGACCGGAGGTGGATTATTGCATGTTCGCTATGCTAGAGACGTGTGGTGAACGAATGGACTGCGTATTCGGATTCGTCTCGTCGTTCTGAGCAACTTTCATATATAAATTATTTTCATCTGAGTTACAAATTATTTTATATAATTTTTCAAAGTTGTAAAGATTTCCTAGATTTTCTTGAATTAATATTATTTCGAATTAAAATGGGAAAAGCTAGGTGTACACAGCAAGTGTACACAGGAGTAGGCGCAAGAGGCTGACAATGGGGGCCAGTGGACTAGGTAACTGCCCAGTCAGCAGTCAACATTGACTATTGACCGGTCATCTAACAAGTGGGGCCTACATGTCATATGCACAATCTGTAACTGAATTTATCTATTATTTTAATTTACTAATTAGCTAGCCGGTCCCACATGTCATTGGTTGGAGTTAATTAAAAGGTTTATTTAACAAAGTGTGGCCCCACACGTCATGAGGCTATACCAAAACATTAATTAGTCTACTAAGCTAGACTAACACTGCCGGCCTCATCCAGAGAGCCGGCCATCCATCACACGGTCATGCACAAAGGCACAGGCCATGGCCATGGTCAGCAACAACGTATAATAGCAGCAGCTAAGCACGAGGAGCAGTAGCGCAACGCAGCAGCTAGCGAGCAGCATCAGTAGGCGAGCAGCAGTGATTAGCAGCAACACCTAGCAAGCAGCGTAGGAGAGCAAGCATCGCAGGAGAGCAGCAGCTCATCAACAAGAGCAGCGGCGGTAGGAGAGCAGTACACGGCAAGAGCAGCAGCAGCACACACGCGAGGAGGCGGTAGGCGACGGGGCAGCGGGGACGGGCGGTGCGGCAGCTCGTAGAGGCGGGCGCCGACGTGGCACGAGGCCAAGGCGCGCGGGATGCAGGCGTGGTCGCGATGATGAGCAGCGACGGGGGCACGGGTCACGCGCCGGCAAACGGGCTCGGGGGCGGCCATGGGCGCGCACTGTAGGCGCCAGGGGCGCGGTCTAGGGGCCTCAGGCGCGGGCGCAGGCAACAGGAGCGGCTAGTGGGTGCCGGACCGAAGCTCCAGCCGAGCGCTGTCCAAGGGAAGCTACGGCGAAAACGACACGGATCAGAACCGAGGGCGAGGGGATGGAACGAGGAGCTCACCACCGAGCTCGTGGAGGTAGTCAGGGAAGCCGGGGCTGGCCGGACGCGTCGCAATCGTCGTCAAGAGGCGGCGGCCGTGGCGGGGAAGACGACCCGGTTGCGGCGATTCGGCACGGTTCTGCTTGATCCAGTGGGCGTGGTGGATGAAGACGAGCGCGGGGAAGTTGATGGATATCCCTGCGTGGCTCCGGACGACTCTGGCCACGACGACGATGATGGCACGGTGATGGCCGAGCTCGGGCGGCGGCTCGTGCGAGAGGGAGAGGGGCGAATGGGTATTAGGGTTCCAGGCGCCGTGGGAAGGGGGCGCCGGTCTTATAGGCGAGGTGGTCACCGGGGAGCGCCGCCGGATGGCCGCCACGCACGGCCATCGCCGGTGGATGGCCGCCACGGCACCCCTGCCTCCTGTAGCGAGAGGTGGGAGGCAAGTGGGGATTGGCCTGGGACGTTTTGCTAGATGGGCCAAGGGGCCCAATAGATTAGGTTTCTTTTCTTTTTACTAGTATTTTTCCATTTACTTTCCTGTTTATTTGTTAAGCTACTATTTTATACTATATTTTAGCATAAAAATACTTTTGAAAGATGTAAAACCTTCCATATGATTACTATGCATTATTTTGCACTGTCACAAAAAGTTTGGGTTCAAAATAATTTATTTAGTTCGAGTTTATATTTAAATGGGATAAAAAGGTGTTGTTGGTCCACTGTTTTAATATCCAGGGGAAATTTTATATAAAAACAAAATGTTAATTCTTTCATGAAAAATTGTTAGTGAATATTTGCAACCTAACCCACATTTTTACTTTGCCATTTGAAAACTTTATGTATTTGACTTTAAATTAGATTTGAATTCGAATGGGATTCAAATTATCGCGAGATTGACAACAGTAATCATGGTGACATGGCATCATTAGTAGAGGGTCACTATAGCTTAATTATCTGGGCGTTACACCTCTAGTCTCTGCATACTTTCTGATGAATTTCTAAAGCTCTGTTTGCCTATCTTGGATTGCAACTAACCTGAACTCTTTGCATTGCGGTGTCATGCCCAACTAAATTCCACAACAAGCTAGCTTGAACTATCTGAATAGCTTGAATTGCAGAAGCAGTAGCAGTAGCAGTCAGTACTGAAGTTGATCTACTAGGATGATTTTATATTTATGTCTCAAAATTTCTGGTGCCTCTCGCTTCATAAGAAAATATTAAATCTCTCATATATCACGTGTTTATCTGGAAGCCGCTCCATTCTTTGTTATATACTTCTGTTTAACCCAGTATCACATTATATATGTACCGCTACTACTGTTTTCTAAATGCATTTACTTCGGTGTTCACAGAGTCTTTTGAGTATGCTTTTATTTCCGGAGGACGCATCCTGAGTGACTACACATGAGCAGTTTTTCTTGCTCCAGGGTCGAGCCTCAGAACAACTAGTTAGTAAGTTTTTTTTTTGTTCTTCACGTAATTGATTACCACAATTAATCTCATAATTTCTGTGTTTTTTATTTTGTAGACCTGGACATATACGAAAGCACATCATTAGAGCCAGAGGGAGAAGATCAAGGTATATGTGATAATTTATATTCCCTAGGAAAATATACGATGAGGCTCCAGTCAACATATCCTTACCTGGGAAGATATTTGGCGGAAGTGCTCTCTCCTAGCTGTGAGATATAGTATCTTCTCGTGGAGGTGTGGATCAAGGACCCCTCCAACGTGCAAAAAATTGGCACATGGAGCTGCCGGAGCCAGACGGCCCAGCCTCACCGCTGGTAGAAAAGCGCGGGATGGTGCATGGCGTCCTCATCTATGTTGGATCAGTGGAGGATCACAGCACCACGTTGATATGGAAAGAGATGATTTGGCAAAGAAAAGACATATCTACTTTGCAATTACTATACTTTGTCTATAAGAAGTTACTGCACATATGCATTTCCCTATCAGTATTCTGCAGCTAAACGAGGAAACTTAGTATGTATGATTTGTCATAAGTTGGAACCAGCAACTGCTTCTTCCATCTGTTCTTCAATCTGTAGTCCATATATTTTGCTTATAACTATACATCAGTTCCTACCTTAGACAGAGGCTGAGCTTCTTGTTTCAAAAACTTGGAAAACACTTGTGATGCAGTGGCAACCCGCGGGGCATAAATAATCTACATTATAATGTCACTAAAGGAAATCACCTAAAATAGATACTACAACTCAAAGTTGTATTATCGACACTTATAGGCATGAACGACTGATACTTGTAAGCCTATGAGCTCGAACGAGTGAGATCCATACTTCTGAGCCTGAACGCCTCAGAGCTATACTTGCCAGTCCGGACGACTAAGAGCAGTACTTTTAACCTTGAACAGCTACAATCGGTACTTGTGAGCTCGGACGACTCAGAGAGTGGTACTTTTGACCTAGGACGACTCATGGTTATTCGTAGTGGTGCATGTGGGGCCTGACGACCCAGAGTGATTTCTAGTGGTATTTGTTGGTAAGAGTTATTGAGAGTGACTACTAGTAGTGGTATTGGTGGCCTGGATAGCGTAGAGAGGTATTGGTGGCCCGGACGAGCCATAGTGGTACTTATGGGTACACAACTAGCACTATGGGTCGTTCGATCTACTAGGACTCTGGATCCCACAAGTATCGCTCTTAGTCATCCGGAACCACAACTACCTTAACAGGTAGTCTCAACACACTAGCACAACTGTACTTGTGGGCCCAGACAAGTAAGATCGTTACTTGTGAGACCGAACAAGTAAGATCAGTACTTGTGGGCCCGAACAACTAAGATCGATACTTGTGAGCTTGAACGAGTAAGTTCGGTGCTTGTGGCCCTGAATGACTGAGAGTGGTACTTGTGGGCCCAAACGACTAAGAGCGGTATTTTTGGGCATGTATGCGTAAGACCAGTACTTGTGGACTTGAAAGAGTAAGAGTGATGCTTGTGCACCTGAACAACTAAGACGGGTACTTGTGGGTCCAAACGACTAAGATCGGTAGTTGTAGGCCCGGACGATTAAGATCGATGCTTATGGGTCCAAACGACTAAGAGCAATACTTGTGGGCCCGAACCACTAAAATCGGTACTTGTGGACCTTGGTGAAGATGATCGATACTAATGAGCCCGAACGAGTAAGATCGTTACTAGTGAGCCCGAACAAGTAACATCGGTACTTGTAGGCTCGGACTGCTAAGATGGATACTTGTGGGCCCGAACCATTAAGAGAGATACTTTGGATCCGAAGGACTAAGATCTGTTCTTGTGGATCCAGACGACTAAGATCGGTACTTGTGGACCCTGGTGAGTAAGATCGATATTAGTGAGCCCGAACGAGAAAGATCGATACTAGTGACCCTGAACGAGTAAGATCAGTGCTTGTAGGCTCGGACTAATAAGATCAATACTTGTGGGCCTGAACCACTAAGAGCGATACTTATGGGTCCTTCTAAGTTTGGTACTAGTGAGCCCAAACGAGTATGATCATTCTGCACGCAGAGAGAACTTAAGAACGAGGATGATGTTGAATGGTTCATTAGTAGGCTTTAAGTTTTTGTTAGTAGGCTTTGAATTTTTGTCTTCCATATTCGCACGGGTCAGGATGAAAGGTATCCTTAGTGACATTCACTTCAAGTTTTGTTCTCCAAAGGATGAAATGATGTGAGAATCTTTTTTATCTATGTTTCAAATCGTCATATTATAATTTCCAATATATCTCGAGTTCCAACCTTCTCTCGAACTGAACCACTTTGCGAATACTGGTTTTCCCTTCAAATTTCCACTTAAAAGAGTGTTGCCTGCACAAACATATCATTTACACTAAACTGGAACATGCGTGTCTCCAACAGTGCTTTTACATTAAACTGTATTTTTTTCTTCTGATATGACAGTGTTAGCTTTAGTAAACTATAGGTTGTAAGTGTGACAATATTTTAGTAAAACTTCTACTGATGATCGTCACCCATTAACTCCACACCTGATTCCTTTGTGCAGCTAGCCGTTCTCAGTCTCGGGACATGACCGAATCACAAACCACAGTAACCTGAACCTTGAACATCCTGCGGATCATCTGTCCACTCAATCTTCTCATCACGAAGCAGCAAATCATTTCCTGCTCATCATGAAGTAGCAAATCAGTTCCGTGCTAGACCACCCATCGCCTACGTCCACTCATGGCTCACAAAAACATAAACAAAAGTTGGTAATATATATAAGCATCCTATTCTAGACCTCCAGATCCCATGCCAAGAAAACTGCACAGAGGTGAAGGCTGGTGAAAAACTAGACATGAAGCCTTTTTGTCAGCTAAGTTTAAGTTGATTCAGACAACGCTCGCAACAAAGGGAGAGGATGAACAATGATGGCACTATGTACCCTTTTTCATTCATGGACATGATATGAGAGCAATGCGGGTATTCATGGCCCCCATTTTTTTCCCAAGCTTTTAGACTGCAAACAGAGAAGTAAAATTGTGCCAAGGACTACTGATCATTGTTGTCTGAAAACACGGGAGAGAGATCAGAGTTCAGAGAACATCGTCAACACCTGCAAAGGACAGAGGACAACGAATCACATTTTTGTTCAACCCACTACCCATTTTTGTTCTAACAAGGAAAATTATGTCACTAAGAAAATCAATAACAATCTAGCTATTGCAGTGTCCTGCTATGTAGCATGCAATCAACCATTGAAGTTTTCATCGAAACAGGTCACATTCTTATGCTGACTGGAAGTAATGATCCTGACAGGTCGAAAATAATGATCACTCATCCTACAGGTCGGAAATAATGATCAATGAGGTGCTACATGTCGGAAATACAGTACACTTCTTGCTTTTCACTCATCCTACAGACCGGAAATAATGGTCAATGAGATGCAGCTGCAGGTAAGTTTGTCACAACATGATATTTAATATCGTAATAAACTATAATTGGCATGAACTCTGGGTGATCCACACAGCTATAGTAAGTTAGGTAGTAACCAATTTATTCTAGTTGCAGCGAGCATAAAGAGAAAAACAACTAGTTATTAATAACAGTGGCGAATCTTACAGAATCTATGCTTAGAAGCCAACTCTTGCATGCTCTAACAGATAAATAGCAAAATAAGGAATTTCAGCAGCAACAAAAAGCATTAGAGACCGCTCGATTAAACATACAAAAGTCAATGGTTAATTAATATGTCAGGAAATTTGGATGACCGGACATATCTTGCAGAATATACTTGCTAAATTAGGCAATGCCTGTATGGTAAAAAAGGTGGTTAGGACTATGAGGGAAACAATTTAGTGCACTTGTCTTTTTTGTCTAACAATGTTCTTATTTGTGCAATAGCCCTATCCAGAAACAATGAGATCCTTTTCTAGTTTTATGGTATTAATAGTTGCTAGATCAAATATAGTAGTTAAATATTCTTGAAAATTCCTTATGTTAGAGTGGAAGCTTTGGAAAGTTAGTACTAAGGAGCTAGATGAAGGGGAAGAAACTAAAGGATTAACTAGGCAGATAAAGATAAATTGTGCATACTTTTCTAGTCAGTTGCGGGGAGGTCTAGATCCAGTTGCTCCCAACCTCATGAAGCTAACAATATGTTGCAGTCTCTGACCAATCTCCAGTTGCATCCCTGCTCGCCCGCCGTAGCACTTACAACTGCGGCTCCTTCATCCTCCCTGTCCTCATATCTCTTGATTAGTTGGGATCTGCAGATAGTACTGATATGATATAGAGACAGCAGATGCAAACAATATAATTTCTTTACTACAAATAGAAGCGTAATACCTAAACGGATCAATGTAGAAGAGAAGACCAAACTGGCAATAGCAGCTGGAGTTATGTTGGAGATGGAGTAGTAAGGTCATTCCATGCTCACGGCGTCCAAAAAAATGCCCAGGGCGTCTCCTTCCACCCCAGCCTTGCCGTTGTACTCCACCATGCTCCTCCACGTCCCCGAGGATCCTGCACCGGGCGGCATGCACGGCAGTGGATGCAGCCTCGATGCCTTCACCGCGGACCCGCTCACGCCGTTTCACGATTCATGAGGGACCCGGCGGGAGTGGGAGCGGGAGATTAATCCGAGGGCCAAGGAGGAGACCTTCTGGGGAAGGGGCGCTGATGGCGGGAGAAGCTGGAAGTCATGGTCGGAGCCACTGGCAGGCGAAGTGGCGGCGGCCGCCGGCGGCTCTAGGGTTAGCATCGCCCGCAAGGAGGGTGAGAGGATTCGGAATGAGGGATGGACTGTCTTGGGCCTTGCTTGGCGTGGGCACGCTTGATGCTTCAACGCGGGACAGATAGGACTATTATACCCTTATTATAAAAAATAATACTTTTAAGTGAGTTTTTCAGATCTAACGGACAGAAAAATCTTGAGGTGGAGTTACGTGAAATTACGAGGCGTAACTCGCCAACCACCCTAAAAGAGCTCATATTTTTAAGTCAGTGCACCAAGTTAAATCCTGCTGAAGTTGGCGACAATTTAAATTAGTGTTGAAGATGGCCATACAAATTCAAATTAAATCCATGTTGTTGCCTACTTGTCTGCTTCAGGGACTCTTTGATTCATAGGAAAAGGAGAGGAAAATCATAGGAATAGGAAATTTTCCTATGGTGGCAATATTCATCCGTTTGATTCAAAAGAATTGACCATAGGAAAAATGGAGGTATTTTTCCTTTGGATTGAGTTTCATAAGGAAAAACGAAGAAATTTTACAATCCGCTCCAACCTCTTTTTTACATTCCTGTGCACAAAGAACGAGACAAAAAGCCATAAGTAGCATAATATCAACTCCATTTTATTTTTGCATATGGCTTAACCTTAATTTGACCATGTATTTCAGGATTCCTGTGTTTTTCCAATTCCTGTGAATCAAACATCCAATTCTGTAGATTCCTGTGTTTGCCTATTCCTATGTTTTTGAAATCCTGTGAATCAAAGAGGGTTAGGCCTCTTTTGGTTCATAGGATAGGATTATCGTAGGAATAGGAATCTTGTAGGAAATGAGATGACATGTATCTCAAATTCTATGAGTAGGAATAGGAAACAAGATGTCATTTGGTTGACACCAAAGGAATTTTTCCATTGAGTCTAGGCTCATTTTTATTTTCCTATGAAATGTGGAGGATAGGAACCAATCCTATATAGGAATAGGAATCCATTCCTATGAACCAAAGGGCTCTAAAGAAAAAAATTCTATAAGAATCCTATCCTCTAGAATTCCTATGAAATTCCTCCAAACCAAAGGAGGCCTTAAGAGGCCCATCATTTATTCTTCAATTGTTGCTTACTTGTCTGCTTTTTAGTGTTGAAGATGCCCATAAAAATTCAAATTAAACCCATGTTTTTGCTTACTTGTCTGCTTCAGTCATTTGTTCTTCAATTGTTGCACGAGGGCAGCTGTTTTTACATTGTTAATACAAACAGGCTCAAGGCTTGTGAAAGAAACTAGTACTAGAGCTACGTGAACTTTGATTCCCAATTCAAAAATAGCTGCATCATCCTGATGGGTACGTGGCGCCCAGGTGTGGAGCTCTTCTGCAATCAAATCTTTTTCTTCACAAATACGAAAAGTGCATATCTTTCATTGATATAGAAGGTAGAGAATTACAGGGTGCCCAAGCGAGGATCCAAGAAGGAATCATGCGCGGGGAAGGGAATGGAGAAACAGGGGGTTGCAACAAAAAAGGGAGACTACCACGTGTACTACTCAGGAATGATGTTGGCCAAGCCAGTAGCGCCAGCCCCAGACCATAGGTGAGCCTCTTACCGGATGAGGTTGAGCAGTCGATGCATGGATGGCACTATGCCACCAAAGACGCAGTTGTTGCGTTGTTTCCAGAGAAGCCAAGCGGCCAGAAGTAGCAGCGACGAGAGCCCTTTACAAGAGGCTGGGGACGCGGCAGAACAGGTGCTGAGCCACCATGTCTGGAACCGGGTATCTGGGAGTGGCGACACGGAGGTGGACCGGCACTTGGAGAGCACCTTGTGCCACATCTGATGGGAGAAGGAGCAGCCAGCGAGGAGGTGCTGCATGCTCCCAGGCTCCTGGTCGCTGAGGAGAAAGAGGGACGCGTGAGGAAGGCCACGTCTGGCGATACGGCCGGTAGTTCAGCAGGATCGCCTGCAGGGCGAGCCACATGAAGACATTAATGCGGATGTGGGCCTAGGTCTTCTAGGTGAGGCGCCAATTGGGATCTTCAATGGAGCCTTGGAACAAGGCAGGGTAGCAGGAGGCAGCCGAGGAGTTGCCGGAGTCCGTCCAGCGCCAAACCAGCCGGTCCGGAGTTAGGGAGAGGGGTGTCTGCCCTAGAAGACGCGAGAGGTTAACATACTGTACCAAGGCCCCAGGGCCGAGAGCGCCCTGAATGTCGCAGACCCAGGTGTGCAGGTGCAGCCCCTCGCAAACAGTCCGCTACTTGCGGCGTCGCCAATGCGTAGACGAGCGGCGCAATCTCAGCGATGCAGCGACCATCCATCCAATGGTCGGTCCAGAATCGGCAGGACATGCCATTGCCAAGCTTCCAAGTAGAAGTGCGCACAACCGCTAGCATCTTGGGATCATGCGGCAGGGGAAGATGGCTCGAGGGGCGAGAGCTGTCGGTGCGCTGCAGCCAGATCCATCTGGCGTGTAGGGCAAGGCCGGAGCGGTGGAGGTCCCAGACACCGAGCACACCAAGCAGGAGAGGGCGGCAACCGCGCGGTTTGCTCACCTTACATTGTCCTCCACGAGCATCCATACGCCCAGCCCAAAGGAAGCCTCGGATCACCCGATTAACTCGCGCCAAAATCGACTTATTGAAGTCAATGGCGATGAGAAAGTGAGTGGGCATGGCGCAGAGCACATGGCGGATGAGAGAAAGCTGGTCTTCAAGGTAGAGCATCAAGGCACGCCACGTGGAAAGCTTATTCTCCAGCTTCACCACTAGGGGGAGCAGCGCCGAGAGGAAGGGAGCTTGCAGACTGTGAGGGGGAGGCCGAGGTATTGCACTGGGAAGGCTGAGATGGGGCAGGCGAGGTCGTTGCGGATGACGTCGACGTGCTCCTCTATCAGCGGGTCGAGATAGCCGAGCACTTGGCGATGTTAGTGCGCATCCCAGGGATGATATCGAAGACATGGAGAAGCTCCTACCGGCAAGGCGCCGAGGCCTGATGGCTTCACCTCCAAGTTCCTCCGGAGCTACTGGGACATTGTCAAGGACGACATTTGTGACATGTTTGGCAAATTCTACTCCCTCAATTTGCGAGGCTTGCAAAAACTCAGAGGCCTCCTTTGGTTTAGAGGAATCTTGTAGGAATTTCATAGGATAGGATTTCTATAGGAAAAATTTCTTTAGAGCCCTTTGGTTTGTAGGAATGAAATCCTATTCCTATGGAGGAATTCTTCCTATCCTCCACATTTCATAGGAAAATAAATATTAGCCTAGACTCAATGAAAAAAATCCTATGATGTGAATCAAAGGGCATCTTCTTTCCTATTCCTACTCATAGGATTTGAGATACATGTCATCTCATTTCCTATGACTTTCCTATTCCTACGATTTTCCTACCCAATGAACCAAAGGAAGCCTCAACGAGGCGTACATCACCCTCCTCCCCAAGCGTGCCGATGCCGAGTCCCTCTTCGACTTCTGGCCCATTAGCCTCATCCACTTGCTCGCGAAGCTTTTTTTCAAAGCCCTCTTCCTCCGGCTTGCCCCGCACCTTGGTCTCATTGTTTCGGTAAACCAAGGTGCTTTTATCCTCAGCATTCATGACAACTTGTTGGTGCAGCAAACTGCGGGGCTACTTCGCAACCTCAAGGTCCCTTGTATGGTCAAGCTTGCCATTGCCAGGGCCTTCGACTCGGTCTCTTAGCCGTTCCTTCTTGAGACACTTCATCACCTGGATTTTGGGCCAAGCCGGCGCGAGTGGATCACTATTCTATTTGCTGTGGCCTCCACCCATGTGCTCGTCAATGGCGTCCCAGGCTACCCTGTCTCGCATGCTTGTGGACTCCGCCAGGGTGACCTCCTATTGCTGATGCTCTTCGCACTTGTCATCGATGTCCTGAATACTCCGATTCGGCGTGCGGCAGAGCTAGGGCTGCTCCATCGCCTCACCTCCCGGCACGCCGCGTCCAGCGTCTCCTTCTGCGGTCGTTGTCTTCTACCACCATGACAAGTGCAATCGTATGTAGCAGGTTGCGGTGCAGAGTTGCTCTGTCGTTGAAGACCCTGTTGTTGTGAGCTTGCCAGGGGCGCATGCAGCAAAACATACTGGCGAGGCTTTGGAAGAGTTTTATTTCCTTCACCTGTTCAACCAAGTAGATAATAATTCTTGCAAATGAAGAGCAATGTGATGTATCGATTCTAGCGCCGGGCACTTGTCACAGCCAGCTGTCATTTGTTCAGGATTTTGCTCTCATATTGGCTTTTGTGTTGAGTCTTCCTCGATAGGCAAGCGAAAGGAAGATCCTGTGATGATGCGGTATTGGTTGCAGCTAAGTCCAGGCTGTGGTTTGCCATCATTTTGCCATGATCAGCGAATAAGGCATAGAAGGATGTGTTCGGTCCTTGGTTACCACATATCATACTTCGTTCGTCTGGATCACTGTCATCGAGTACGGTGTGGTGTAGGGAGTTGAGCAATTAAGCGATCTGCTGTTGTGTCGTATGGGACAGCGGCAGTAGCAGTTCAATATTCCAGGTTCCTTGAACTGGTATGATCGGCTGCAAATGAATATACGTACAAGAGGGTAGCAAACGAACTAGGATGCCTATTCGCCACTTTAGCACAAAGCTTTGGCGCAGAATAGGCAGCCAGTCTGTAATTGGTGTTGCATGTGGACGGATAGCATAGTGCAGGCGCACCAAGCTATTTGTAAAATATAGTTTGAAATCAGTCCTTTTCTATGATCCTGGATTCAAACTCCTTTCTTTCTTTCTTTCTTTCTTGAACACACATAAAAATGCGTGTCATTTCTGGTTACTAGTAAGCGTGCACGTGCAACGCACGTTTTAACCTGAGGCACATATTGAGCAAAAGAAACAAAACCCCTCTTAAATCTGACCACAACTCAAGTCTTGATCAATTGGCATTTTTCAAAAATTCAGTACAAGACACGAGCTTACACAGAAAGTCTAGTCACATATATCTAGCATTGCTACATTTTTAATCTTCTATAAAAAAAAACTACCATATGCCATGGGATAACCACCATCTGGACATCCATGCGATGAAAGCTTTGCACCTTTCACCTGGGATGATTCTTAGTTGGTTGTGCCTCTGCCTCCTCTTATTCGCTGTAAGATACAAACAAGACAGTGTCATGTATAATGCTCTTGTATCTACAATGATCAACCAATGAGGTTGTGCAAGCTAACAGCTTTCCAACTTGATTACAACTCAAATCTAAAAATCTGCAGGTTACGAATGATTCTGATGACCTGTGATGGCGGCACATTGAAACTAATTATTTGAATAAAACCGTGCATTTGGAATACAAAGAAATACTATACTGGAACATGCATTTGAAGAAAAATACAATAATTCACCCGGAGAAAGGAATAGTACTAACAAACTGCTGCATGCAATCAGTGGTATTACAAACAAACAAAAAAGGGTGAAAAAACATGCACATTGTTTAGAAGAAGCAGACTGTTGACTGCCTTTCCCATAAAATAAATGTTTTTCTTTCACATAGCTATAAAAATAGGAACTTGCTTCAAGTTCACAAATATATAGCTTGTCCTTTCCTTTGTCCAGAAAAAATTCCCTGAAATATAAATAGTAGAACATCATGCACCATTTGTGAAGAGCACTTACTTGAACATATGTTGATTTCTGAAAATGCTAATGTGCAACCTATATGGGACGTGGGCATTTTGGAGCCAAGGGAAGCAATAACATCACCCAGTGCAGACAGTGACTTTTTGATGAACTTTGCCTCCTTTGATCTCTCTCCATCTACTTCAGTTTTAGCCAAGCGCTCACTTCCAACCACATGTGGGTAATCCTTTGCCTAGTTACCAAATGCTCACTGGTGACAGTGACCCTAACCAAGATGCAAGTAAAACAAAAGTTCAGATAACGTTATCCCATTGCTAAAATATTCTCATTACTATGTCAAGTGTGCTACTCCCTCCGATCCAAATTAATTGACAAAGACTTAGTAGCACTTTAGTCCAAAATTGTACTAAGTCAGCATCAATTAATTTGGATCGGAGGGAGTAAATTAAATCTAGATCACTGACCACACGACTGACAACTTCTCAGCACATACAACCTCTGAATAAAATAATTAGAATACAACACATGATAAAATTATTTAAAACAATTGGATTGTACAGAGAATGGCGGTTCCAACTTTTCTGAAATGTTACACTTAGCAATTAGGATGATGCAGATGGTGAAGTAATAGAACCAACACATGATATCATTGTGTGTAAATTTCATCAAGTCAGGTAAAATAAACTTGTAGTGCCGACCATTCCACAAGCACATAGATACGACACATCAATACACCCACTTCTGTTGGTGCTTTACTTAAGTAGTAGTATTTTCACAAACCCCATGCCAGGTGTATGCCAAGTGCACTTCACCGAGTTTTACACTCGCCGAACCCTACCCCGAGTACATATCAGCATAAATGTTTTTTCTGTAGTGCATTTGCACGTGCAACGCACGTATAAAACACTTGATAATTCCTCATTCATCATAGTTAAGAGACAATTATTTGAATAAAAAATGTATTGGCATGAATCGATAAATGTTCCTGTCATACAGGAAAACACTTGCTTGCACCTATTGCTGCATATAGGATCTTTTTTACATGAAGCGACGAATGTTCCTGTCAGTTACACACACAAACAGACACCACTGGAATCATCTCGCATGCCAAGTTCAAAGTTTGGCGAGTTTTCTTTCGTCGGGAGCTCAGCAATCACAGTAGTCTACCGAGTATCAACGTATATGAACTCAGGAAACCAAAAGAATCTTGTAAACACACCTACCTATTTGCCCAGTTTCGAGGGAAGGGGACTCCGTGAGACAATATAAACCCATAAAACTCAAGTCATTGATGCGCCACTCATTCTTTATATGCATCAAGATGCTCTTTGACATGTAGATGTTAGTTTATTTTGCACTGAAATATGTCAAAACACTGAAATGCTGAAAGAAAAATACATGATCTGCAATGAAACTTTTCATCCATATTTCATAGAATTCACAACTGCCTAAATAATATGGAATTGCCATTGGCCACAAATTACAAAGTCTGCGCTAAATAAGCAAACCTTATACAATTTTAGTGGGCTACCATAATTTTTTGACTGCGGAATTCTACAAAATAAATGAATTTGGAACAACCTAGTGGTCTACAATCCCAGTAATCAAGCAATCCATGCACACTTTGTATAATAAATGGATTTTGCTTGAATAACAAACTAACTTGTTGTACAGTTCTACAAGCAGACAAGATAACAAACCTATAAGAGAAGATATGGAACCATGGAAGTACAGGGAGATTGAAAACAAAAGCCTAACGTGTTCTTCACAGCAGATAATTTTGATCATTTCTTATAAATCATACTTACTATGTTCAACTGAACTGCAGTATACTATTTAAATTTGGACTAACCATGCTTTCCTAATACATCAACCAGGAAACAATTTCAAAATATACAAATAAGATCATGATGAGTAGTTTATTTGTTAATCACAATGGACATAAATTTCAAATTGACTTCAAGAAATAACATCATTTGTACATCTATGGCTTACGAACACCAGAGCAAATATTTGATACCAGCTTGAACTTCAAACAAAATTGTCCTGACGAACAACTATCCAATGGTACCACCCTGCACATCAAGAAAAAAAACATCACATACTCACTGCATTCCTAGATTTAGAGTGTTTTTGTGGCTCTACTATCTGAAACACCTTCACCGACAGAAAGTAGTTGTGCCAGTTGTTTAAGGAGAATAATAATCCACATACCATAGCCAGGATATATTTTTTCTTTCACATTTGCATACAAAGGAAAAAGCTCTGTAGAAAGATATTACCAGCGCTTGGAAAGGAATCGATTGCAGTAGCAGTTGCATAAGAAATGATGCACTGAGTTCTCTCGAAGCTTTCCTGCTTATTCACTTACAAAATTCAAATAAAGACCATCAAAAACAATTCGAACAGTCTGGTCAGTTGTAGAAGATTTTCCATATGTGATACTCTCCTGAATGTTGAATCTCAGCAATGTTGTAGAGGAGTAGGCCAGTCTAATTAATTGCATTTACACGTTTGTAAGTCTCGATCCTAGAAACTTGCAAACCTACAGTTCAACAAAGGCTGCAATTTACTTTTTACTGAAAGATATGTTATCTATTGATCTCTCTCTATCTTATGGCTGAGATGAACATAATTGTGGAAAGAAGCCTCCACTGAATTTTTAGTCTCCACTGTACACCACCAACCAATTTCCGAACTAAGGAGGCGGAGGGGGTGTTGCATTACCAGATTTTGAAGCCTAGGGCGGTGTGGTAGTGTGAAGCTGCTGCCCCGGCAGCCACTGCAAAATAAGGTACAGTTATACACACAAAGCACGTAACTTGGGATCAAAATTGTGAGAGTAGCGTAGGATATAACAGCTGTATACACACAAATAGTCATGGAGTAGCAACTTAGGACATGCAGAGATAAGATGTTCAACTGAACATGGAGAAAGAAGGTTCCAGGAGTGGTGGAACTCACCTGCGACGCCGTTCTTGCCGCCTTCGCCATCACGTCGCCTCCTGGTTGTCCACTCGTGGGCTTCCTGGGCGACCCTCGGTCGTGGCACCGGGCCTCGATGGAGTGCGGCAGGCTACTGGCAGCGGAGCGGGTGACGCAGGGCATGATGGCGCTGCGCGGGGACCCGACGACGCCCGACTTCGCTGCTCCCGCCGATCTTCTGGTTCCCGGCGCTCGAGCGACTCAACCTCTCGCTGGCCTCGCTGTGGGGCCAACCGCTGCTCTCCTCGGCCTCGCGAATTGCAGGGGCGCCCGCCTCCTCCTCCTCCTCCAACCACCTCCCGCTCCATCGGAAGAGATCGCCGAGCGGAACACCTTCATTGCCGCGCGCCTGGCCGCCTACTCCCCGCCTTGTCCGACCTCCCCCTCTACTGCTGCGACCCCTCGACGCTCACCAGCCCCGCGCCAGGCCAACCTCCGCAGCGTCTATCTCGGGGTGGATTAGGAAGTGCATCGAAGAGAAAGGGAAGGGAGGGCCGGCGGCGCAACGTTGCTGCGGATCCGTATTTCTCGATCTAGGGAGAGATAAAAGGGGAATCGTGCCCAAAAATCACGGGGCTGTGGGCGGGGCCGCCGGGATCGGGAACGCGGAGCGTAGAAGAATCGCAGACCACGCGTCTGCTCGGCAGAATATTTCATCTCAGACCTTCATCTAGGTGACAGACCGTTCGTGTAATATAAGCAGTAGGATATGTTTAGGTTGATCTGATCTAACGGTACAGGTTATTCTGTGTACAGTTTGTTGTGTGGTTTTGAAAGAAGTCATGTTTGCTCTTTTAATAGTAGTATAGAAGACAACCTGAGCTGGACAGGAACACTCCAATCATTTGGAGGGCACACGTGCCCAGAAAACTTAAAGTCTCTGCCTGGCTACTTTTCAGAAACAGGCTCAACACCCACGCCAACCTCGCGCACAAGCACATCATCACCAACAATGTGTGCCCTCGGTGCCATGAGCAATGTGAAGACACATCGCATCTCTTTCATTTCATGCCCTCTAGCTGATAGAGTTTGGCAACGCTTGGGTATTTCACCTATATCCGAAGACGTCGATGAGCTATGGGGCACAACACTGCCACACGACATGCTGGCCAATATGTGGCCTTTGGTTCTACTAACCTCTTTGTGAAAGATCTGGGCCGCATGGAATCACATGCTATTCAGGTCCATCGACCAAAGATCTGTAATAACCCTTAGGCTTATTATCTACAAGAGCGCAAAGAAGAGACAAGACTGTACGGACGAAATAGCAAAGTAGAGAAGGGCCACACATCTAAACTCTCTAACCCAAGGGGGAAAAGGAAACTAAGAAGAAGAAGCAACCCAAAGCTCTGATCAAGTGAAATATTTGGCTAGCAGGATACAAGGAAATGATTCAGTTCTAGAGCCAAAGATCGTAGTTCTTGAACGAGCACTCGAAAAGGTTCTGGAGGATCCTCATGATTAGGTATTCTTTTTCCTCAGATCGTAGCATTAAGTATTTCTTGGCGAGCTATAAGACGGTCAGATTTATAAGTAAGTATCTCTTGTAAAATATGAGCAACACCAAATCCTTCTAAAGCCCAAACTTCCATTTCTCCTACTCGTTGTCCCCCGTATGCCAGTTGCATCAACCATCTAGTCTAGAGAATTTGAGTTATGTGTTCTTCAGGCACTACCTTCAACTGTTCCTAATGTTCTCCTGTTCGTGAAGATGCATGCCCTGGAAATGAGAGATTGTCCGGCTGAAAAAGATAAGAGCAAGATATGAGTCCATGAAAGAGACACGGCTGTGGATCATAGAAGAAGATAGGAAAGGAAGCACAACATCATGTCACCTGCCCTACCTGGTCTTCTTCTCTGCAGCACAGCCGTTGAACTGCTTGAACACCAGCGTTCTTGGCTATCAGCTAAACTCTGAAGTGATTTCTTGCTGCAGCTGATGCATCCATCCTTCCCAGATCCCACTAAAGGCAGTCACCACAAGTAAATGCTGGAATGTGGCAGTCTAGCAGCGCAAGCCAGAGAGTGGTTTGTGTCTAGTGGAGCAGCAGCACCTGACGCTGTGAGTGCAACCACCCACCCCCATTGTCTTGTATGCTACAAGTAACTGATGTATTCTTCTGCAGTCTGATCTCGTCACCACATGTCGCAGAAAATAGAAGCCTGATCTAATGCTGTGAGCAGCAGCAGCATTTTAGAAGAAGGAAAAAACCTGATGTATTCTTCTACTACGGTGTCTTGTTCAGTCTGATCTCGTAGCCACGTGTGAAGAGAATGACACGTAAAACTACAGAATCTGCTTTAATATGATGGGCATGCTTGTGCCTGAACCCCTTTGGATTCCTTCGCTGCCGCGTGCGTGAGTGAATAGTGTGAGATTCCCACTGCAGCAGTAGCACGCCAGGTCAAGTCATGCTCATGCCCTACGGCATAGGTCTCTCTTTTTAAGCAATTTACGTTTTCTTCACGTTTCCATTTTCTTTTTAAAATTGGTACGCACTTATCGAAAAAGGCTTTCGCCCCGCTTTATAGATAAAGCAAACCACCAGAGCCACAAAGTACAACAAGGTACACACATAGAGTACCACAACACAAAGTACAAACGGTTCTGCTGAGAGGACAACTCAACAAGCCCTGAAAATAAACAAAGGAGGCGGGTCAACCGCAGCATCCGAAGTAGCAACAAAGGATCTAATCCGGCTCTGGAGGTGGCGGAGGGAGCGGCGGCGCCAAGCGGAGAGCCATCGAGCGAAGGTCGGCAATGATGGAGGTGATGGCGTCGCGATCCTGGTACACACTTACTCTCTATCGAAACAGGCTTTCGTCTTTTTTATAAAAAAGTAAAACAACCATACAACAAATTCATGTGCAGCAACACAAACACATCAACAACAAAGTCTAGTCCCAAACTAGCAATATGTCCGTGCGTTGCAACGGATCTGAAGTAGTACTACATATTCATAAATTTCAAAGAAAAAAGTCTAGTTTTGATATACATATATGACTAATAATATCTTATGTTTCACTCAAATTATATTCCTTGGACTGTTTTGATGAAGCAAAGGAGGAATATGGTTTGGTTTCAAGATACTAAGGGATTTTTTGTAAATTGAAGCAGATAAGTGGAATATTGTTGCAAAAAGGCCATAACTTACATCACAATCGTTAGATGCAGATCTAATGGTCAAAAATGACGGATGACAGACACACCATCATCACCAACCGAGTCTTTTATAGGAGTATATATTGTGCTACCTTGAGTGCGGCTGTGTGTGCGCGTCAGTGTGAACTCTTGTTAGACCTTGTGGCTTGGTGGTTTGCTTTATATACTAGATCATTGTTGGCGCGCGTTGCTGCACTCATCTATTTTGAAGTTTTTTTTGACAGAGAGATATATTTTTTTGTAAATGAGAGAAAGAGAAAAATAATTAAAAAATACACCTGAAAAACACTGGTGGTAGTAAAGATCAAATACCATAGTTGACGGAAATGCTGGCCATTTCAGTAAATATTCCTTTTACTCGATTGTTGCAAGCATATTCCAGAGTGCAGACCACAAATAGATGTTATGGAACCAGAAATAAATCACATTGTTGTAATGTATGAAGTTTTTTTAATAATATTCATCGATATAACCTAACCTGCAAGGTTATATAGGGCTGGAGCAATGGATAATAATAAGTAAGCGAATCCTTGCTGCTGTGTTAGCCGATGTAGCAAAGGTCCTTACCACATTCAAGTCCTCTCAATTCTGCACAAGACAGAGAAAGCATGCTTAGTCATCTCCATTTTGAAAATTTAGCCTACTGATCTATCTAAAATGTAGAAACAGAAGTCAATACCTGCACGTCGACCGTCACAAGATCATGTGAGAGGAGATCCGTTGGGGACAAAGAAGATCAGGCAGCGTAGCAGTAGCTCAGTTTCCTGTATTTCTCTCCAGGAACATAATTTAAGACCGGAATGATATTCAAATATCCGAGGGGATCCAGTGCGGGAGGGAGACAACATGCTCGAGGAGATTCAGCTGCGGCAAGGCACCCGAAGGAATCCAGCGCTTTATGGTATCCAGTCGATCAAGCCGAGATGCGTGATGCAGGTGAATCGGGGGGAGGTCAATCCAGCCGACCATGGTAATCCGCCTGCAGAGGTAGAGGGTCACCTTGAGCATCGGACAATTGCCGGAAATCAAGGACGTATATAACCATCACAAAAGGACCTTAATGGCGACTGGTGTGCGCCACTCGCCAGCGACGGATAATTGCAGGATAATTGTACACCAGGTATCTTGGATAGGATATAACTCATCCACTCAAACTTCCTTCATATCTCCTAATAATCTACATAATTGAGAAAGTTACCAGCTCTTTTGGAACATTTATCCTCTTTCTTAAACTACACTAGGACACAGTAAATGGATATTTATATTGGAATCTCACACTACATTTGCAAGACACAAAGAATTGTTTGTACGGCCAACTACATATACATAGTAAAAAAAAGGAGCCACTGAAATGTTCTTGGAATCTAATGGAATCATCAATTCGTACATCTCTATCACTAATTTGTATTCTTGAAATCATTGAGTTTAGATGTATTCTTCAGCTTCTAACTGATAGAAACAAACATTGTTCTTTCACATCGTACAACTCCACCAAATGTACTAATCTAATTATTTGCCTCAAGCAACTGGGAGCAATGAATACCAGAATTGTCATATTATATAGAACTGCAAGTGATATCCGACAATCATTTTTGATGAACAAAATGATAGGAGAGCGGCTGAATCTATGCGAATAACCTGCAGTGGCGGAGTGGCATCAAGCTGACGCAAGCACATGTCTTCGGTGTTCCAAGCCTCGGCCTCCTCCAAATCTCCCTTGAGGCTAGTGGCGCATTGAATCTAAGCATCAGACAGTGTCTCATATACAGAAGCGATTGAACTAAACCTGGCGGTGACGTGCACGAGTGGCTGCAGCTAGGAGCAACGGTGACGGGGAAGATGAGACGTCGCACATCTGCTACCGGCGGGATCCTGTTGAACATCGCATCCTCGCACGCGTCGCCTCGGGTTGATCCCCTCCCGCGCCGGATCACTGGCAAGCATCGCCTCGGATTGATCCCCACCCGCGTCGGAATCCCTCGCGAGGCTCGACTTAGGCCGGATGGAAGAAGAACGCCCGAAGTTGAGGGAGGCGAGGAGATGCCGTCGTGGGCGGCGGCGGGGAGAGGAGGGGGCGTCGTGAGGAGCGAAGGGACGTGCTGGTTCGCTGTTTTATTGTCTTCGCTGAAGCGGGCTTCGCTGCCTTGGGCCGAGTAGAAAACTGGCCCGATTAACCCCTGGGCTCCAAAATAGCTACGAGAGTAGCTTCCCTTGCGACATTAGGCCCAGTTCGCGGCTAACATAGCGCTAATCCAACGGCTGACCTTGCTAATGCCCTAAGATGGCAGGAAAACTGCTCAGTTATAATGTCTTTAAATAAAGTGGTGCAAAAGCCTTTTCCGGTAAGTGGGATATTGTTGCAAAAAGGTCACAACTTACATCATAGTCGTTAGACGCAGATCCAATGGTCAGAAATGACGGACGACAGACACACTATCATCACCGACTGAGTCTTTTATAGGAGTAGCGACAAGTTGGGGTAGACTAGAGGTGAAACTCATAAGATCTCGCAACCAACTCATGATTCTGGCACATGTATAGCAAGTTTTCATACACCCCTGCCCATGACTAGTTCTCTGGTGATACTTCAGTCCTTCAGATCCTTCTTTACGGACTCCTCTCATGTCAAGTTCGATCTACCCTGATCTCTCCTGACATTATCAGCACGCTTTAGCCGTTTCGCTATGCACCGACGCTTCTGGAGGCCTACATTGAATATGCCCAAATCATCTCAGACGATGTTGGACAAGCTTCTCTTTAATTGGTGCTACCCAACTCTATTTCTTATACCATCATTCCGGACTTGGTCCTTCCTTGTGTGACTAGACATTCATCTCAACATGCGCATCTCCGTCACACCTAACTGTTGAACATGTCTCCTTTTAGTCAGCTAACACTCAGCGCCATACAACATTGTGGGTCGAACCGCCGTCCTATAGAACTTGCCTTCTAGCTTTTGTTGCACTCTCTTGTCACATAGAATGCCAGAAGCTTGGTCCACTTCATCCATCCGGCTTCGATTCAATGGTTCACATCTTCATCGATATCCCCATCCTTCTACAACATTGACCCCAAATATCGAAATGTGTCCTTGTGAGGCACCATTTGCCCATCAAGGCTAACCTCCTCCTCCTCGTGCCTAGTAGTACTAAAACCGCACCTCATGTACTCGGTTTTAGTTCTACTAAGTCTAGAACCTTTCGATTTCAAGGTTTGTCTCCATAGCTCTAACTTCCTATTGACCCCTGTCCGACTATCATCGACTAGCACCACATCATCGTAAAGAGCATACACCATGGGATATCTCCTTGTATATCCTTTGTGAGATCATTCATCACCAAAGTAAAAAAGCTAAGGGCTCAAAGCTCACCCCTGATGCAGTCCTATTTTAATTGGGAAGTCATTAATGTCATCATCACTTGTTCGAACACTTGTCACAATATTATCGTACAGGCCTGTCGATGGGGCAGGCCAAATTGGCCGACCGCCCAGGGCCCCCAATATTTTGGGGTCTCCAAATCAGTAGGTGATGGGTAGGCTGCTTTATAATCTGAAAAAGGCCCGGTAGCCCAACCAGGAGCCCAACGAAACAAGCAGGTTGCCCGATCGCCTAAATCGTCGTCTCCTAGTATCCCACTCGTAGCCGCCTCTCCCCATCGCCCAGACCTGATTCCATCCGCTGATCTGACTGCTTGCCCTCCCGTCGTCGCTCTCGTCTAGTGCTCCTGTGATCTACGGATGAATGGTGCATGGTAATTGGCTAGTTCCCCAACCTAAACTAACCCCACGTGAGTGCTCGAGGCCTATTTGCTGCAGGTTGGATTCGATTTGCTTCAGATAATAAACTTTTGAATTTTGAATTTTGGTATAGAAAACGGAAACGTATCTGCTTCTACGGATCCTGAAAATAAAGGTCCACCTCCTTCAGTCCTGCAAACAATATCATACATATGCAGATATGCTCTCTGTTTCAATCATTCCTTTTGTTTTGCTTTTTGGTAGAAAATGTGTTTAGTTACTTGTATCACCTTTACTCTTTTAGCATTAGTTTTTGAAATATTTATAAATATCATACCAAATTACATACATTTGAAGTAATATAATTAACAAAATGAACATATATCTTAGTTATATGAAAATTTCCAAATTTAGGGCCACATTTTGCAGTTCGCCCCGGGCCCCCAAATTTCTGGAGACGGCCCTGTTATCATATATGACATTCCACGGTATCTTATCGTAGACCTTCTCCAAGTCAATGAACACCACATGCAGGTCATTCTTTTGCTCCCTGTATCTCTTCATGAATTGTACCAAGAAAATGGATTCCTTGGTCGACTTCCCAAGCATGAGACCAAAATGAAACCAAACTGATTTTTGATCACGGAAGAAACCAACATGAAACCAAACTGATTTTTGGTCACGGGAGAGGGAGGAAGAGAGAGGACGCTAGGAGGGAGGAGAGCCTAGGGTTTGGGCCCTTGAGCGTGCGGCGAATGCCCTCGACCATCGAGGCCCTCGCCTGACGTCGCACCCATGGGCGTCTTCGTGCTTCTGCTCGCACGGCGGGCTCGGGCTATAGCTCAATGAACCGGCTCGACAATTTCCGGCACTTTGATGAGTGCTGATGCTGCCACTTGTCTCCCCTCCGTGAACGCCGGACTTAGCCCGGCCATATGCTGGAGCGGCTCACGACGACGGACATGCACGGGGTGCGCATGAGACGAAACTGGACGCGCCATGGAAAACAGGGTAAAACCACATACGAGCCACCAACTCGTCCATGAACGAGTACACAGGCCAAAAACGTGTAGGATGGAGATGTTGTTGCTGTCTAGCCCTAGCTCTCGCCTACCTCTCGCTCTCTCTCGCTCTATGATGCGAAAGGAGGTAGAAGAAGAAGATGGACACAAGACACAAGAAATTTTCCCGCCCAACGCACAAACGTCCCAATCTTTTCTTTGTATTCATAGGCTACATGCTCGGCAACTCCCATATACAAACACACTCGTGGCCGGGCCTTTTGTAGTCCCACGGCAGCGCAGCTCCCATGTTACCTGTGTGCACGTACGCACGAACGCCTGTAGACTTCGCTGCTCGCGAGCGATCCGCTCGGCCATGCGCACGATGCGCTCACCATGGCCGCTCGCAACAGACCTGCTAAGAGCATCTCCAGCCGCGCCCCCCCAAAAAGGCCTTCCCAGGCAATTTTTTCACGCTGGCGCTGAAAAATCGGCCCAGTCGCGCCCCCAGGAGCCCGATTTTCGCCGGCCTGGGCCGAAATTAGCGCCGGCGGACCCAGGCCGAACCCGGCGCGCTGGGGGGCGCTCGGGGACGCCGGGGCGAGTGGTTTTGGCGTGAAAGAGCCGCGGGCCCGCCGCGTCAGTGACACCGTACGTCGTCTTCCCCCAACGCCTCGGTTTCCTGCGGGGAATCAATGGCAAGGCTGCCGCCGGTCAGCCTTACCATTGATTCCTCACGGGCGACGCGTCACGGGACGGCGCACCGACGCCTCCCCTCCCTCGCACGCGTACACACGGGCGCGGCGCGGCTATAAAGCCGGCGGCCTCCCTCGCCTCTGGCCACACCAGCCCTAGCCCTAGCCGTCGAGCTCTGCCTCTCCCAAGAGCCTCCGTCGAGCCCTCCCTCTCCCGAGCGCCGCCGTCGAGTCCTCCCTCTCCTGATGGCCGAGCATTTCCCCGGAGATGAGGCGGCGGCCAACGGCTTCCGCCACCGCTCGCTCCACGAACATGAGTCTTGGCTCCTGTTCCAAGCGAACATCCCGGTGCCGCCGGACATGCGCGCCGGGACGACGGGCTGGAAGCTCAGCAACGGGGGAGTGCCCATTCCCCCGTTGCCCGACGCCGTGGCTAAACCCTCGTACTTCGCCGACGAGGTCGAGGTCGTGCGCGCCTCCCTCACCGACGCCCAGCTCTCCCTCCCCCAGTACGCCGCCGACAACCACGCGGCTTGGGCGGCGTACTTCCAACGCCGTCAGCAGCAGCAGCTGGCGTCCACCAATGGTGCGGCAGTGGTCGGCGGCATGAAGAACAGCGAGGGGCGCCACCTATGGTGGGGCGTCCCCGGCCGCACACTCGAGGGCGTGCTGACACACCTCGAGGGCGGCAACAACCCGCCGTTGGCGTACCCCCCGGCGAGGGCGGCCACGGCTCACCGCCGACGCGACGGGCAATGGTTGCCCAGGAGGTTCGGCGCCTCCTCTTCTTCCTCCTCATCACGCTCTTCTTCGCACTCCTCCGGCTCTCCGGCACTGCTCGGCGTCAAGGCCGAGCCCGCGGTAGAGATGCCGCTCGGCCGGCGCACTCGCAGCGCCGGCATCGTCATCAACGAGGGCGGCTGGCGCGCCTCCTCGTCGGCTCCTCCTCTGCGCTTCGTCAAGCCCAAGACGGAGCCGGGGCTCGCACCGGTGAAGACGGAGCCGGACCTCCTCCCCACGGTGAAGACGGAGCACGGCGGCGACGTCGAGCACGACGACGACGCGACCCTGGAATGGGCGTGCGCGGACTCCCTGAAGATGGCGAGGGAGCGCCAGTGCGCCGCTCTGCAGCGATTCGCGCAGCGACGAAGGAGGCGTCATCGTCATCGAGGACAGCGACGACGACGACGCACCGCCGCCACCAGCCCGCGTTGGCGACGCCGGTCAGGGGTCCACCAGGGACGGCCGCGTCAAGGAGGAGAAGCCCGACGACGGCGGCGACGATGGTGGTGACGACGGTGACTACTCCGCGTTCAGCCAGTTTCTTTTTTAATTAGATATATTATGTAATAAAAATCCGCGACTATTATGTAATATATGCCGAACTTCGCCGAACTTTGCCGAAATTTGCTATATTTTTGCCTTTTTTGAACGCGCCTGGGGCGGCCCGGGGGCGGGCGGCTGGGGACCAACTCGTCCCCAGGTCGATTTTTTGCGCCGGCTCACCCCCAGGCGGCGATTTTAGGCGCCCCCTGGGGGCCAACGACTGGAGATGCTCTAACTACCTCCTGCATGCATGCACTAACAACCACGCCTAGTGGCCACCAAGTTCGGCCTTGAAGGAAATATGCCCTAGAGGCAATAATAAAGTTATTATTTATTTCCTTATATCATGATAAATGTTTATTATTCATGCTAGAATTGTATTAACCGGAAACATAATACATGTGTGAATACATAGACAAACAGAGTGTCACTAGTATGCCTCTACTTGACTAACTCGTTAATCAAAGATGGTTATGTTTCCTAACCATGAACAAGGAGTTGTTATTTGATTAACGGGATCACATCATTAGGTGAATGATCTGATTGACATGACCCATTCCATTAGCTTAGCACCCGACCGTTTAGTATGTTGCTATTGCTTTCTTCATGACTTATACATGTTCCTATGACTATGAGATTATGCAACCCCCGTTTGCCGGAGGAACACTTTGTGTGCTACCAAACGTCACGACGTAAATGGGTGATTATAAAGGTGCTCTACAGGTGTCTCCAAAGGTACATGTTGGGTTGGCGTATTTCAAGATTAGGATTTGTCACTCTGATTGTCAGAGAGGTATCTCTGGGCCCTCTCGGTAATGCACATCACATGAGCCCTGCAAGCATTGCAACTAATGAGTTAGTTGCGAGATGATGTATTACGGAACGAGTAAAGAGACTTGCCGGTAACGAGATTGAACTAGGTATTGAGATACGGACGATCGAATCTCGGGCAAGTAACATACCGATGACAAAGGGAACAACGTATGTTGTTATGCGGTCTGACCGATAAAGATCTCCGTAGAATATGTAGGAGCCAATATGAGCATCCAGGTTCCGCTATTGGTTATTGACCAGAGACGTGTCTCGGTCATGTCTACATTGTTCTCAAACCCGTAGGGTCCGCACGCTTAAGGTTTCGATGATAGTTATATTATGAGTTTATGAGTTTTGATGTACCGAAGTTAGTTTGGAGTCCCGGATGTGATCACGGACATGACGAGGAGTCTCGAAATGGTCGAGACATAAATATTGATATATTGGACGGCTATATTCGGACACCAGAAGTGTTCCGGGTGATTTCGGAGAAAACCGGAGAGCCGGAGGGTTACCGGAACCCCCACGGGAGAAGTAATGGGCCATATGGGCCTTAGTGGAGAGAGAGAGGGGCAGCCAGAGGTGGGCTGCGCGCCTCCTCCCCCCTGGTCCGAATTGGACTAGGAGAGGGGGCGGCGCCCCCCCTTTCCCTCTCCCTCCCCACTTCTTTCCCCCTCCTAGTAGGAGTCCTACTCCTACTAGGAGGAGGACTCCTCCTTGGCGCGCCATAGAGGGCCGGCCGGCCTCCACCCCTTGATCCTTTATATACGGGGGCAGGGGGCACCCCTTGACACACAAGTTGATCCACGTGATCATATTCTTAGCCGTGTGCGGTGCCCCCTTCCACCATAGTCCTCAATAATATTGTAGCGGTGCTTAGGCGAAGCCCTGCGACAGTAGAACATCAAGATCGTCACCACGCCATCGTGCTGACGGAACTCTTCCCCGACACTTTGCTGGATCGGAGTCCGGGGATCGTCATCGAGCTGAACGTGTGCTAAAACTCGGAGGTGCCATAGTTTCGGCGCTTGATCGGTCGGGCCGTGAAGACATACGACTACATCAACCACGTTGTGCTAACGCTTCCGTTGTCGATCTACAAGGGTACGTAGATCACACTCCCCCCTCTCGTTGCTATGCATCACCATGATCTTGCGTGTGCGTAGGAATTTTTTTGAAATTACTACGAAACCCAACAGTGGCATCCGAGCCTAGGTTTTATATGTTGATGTTATATGCACGAGTAGAACAGAAGTGAGTTGTGGGCGATATAAGTCATACTGCTTACCAGCATGTCATACTTTGGTTCGGCGGTATTGTTGGACGAAGCGGCCCGGACCGACATTACGCGTACGCTTACGCGAGACCGGTTCTCCCGACGTGCTTTGCACATAGGTGGCTTGCGGGTGACAGTTTCTCCAACTTTAGTTGAACCGAGTGTGGCTACGCCCGGTCCTTGCGAAGGTTAAAACAGCACCAACTTGACAAACTATCGTTGTGGTTTTGATGCGTAGGTAAGATTGGTTCTGGCTTAAGCCCGTAGCAGCCACATAAAACTTGCAACAACAAAATAGAGGACGTCTAACTTTTTTTTGCAGGGCATGTTGTGATGTGATATGGTCAAGACATGATGCTAAATTTTATTGTATGAGATGATCATGTTTTGTAACCGAGTTATCGGCAACTGGCAGGAGCCATATGGTTGTCGCTTTATTGTATGCAATGCAATCACGCTGTAATGCTTTACTTTATCACTAAGCGGTAGCGATAGTCGTGGAAGCATAAGATTGGCGAGACGACAACGAAGCTACGATGGAGATCAAGGTGTCGCGCCGGTGACGTTGGTGATCACGACGGTGGTTCGAAGATGGAGATCACAAGCACAAGATGGTGATGGCCATATCATATCACTTATATTGATTGCATGTGATGTTTATCTTTTATGCATCTTATCTTGCTTTGATTGACGGTAGCATTATAAGATGATCTCTCACTAATTATCAAGAAGTGTTCTCCCTGAGTATGCACCATTGCGAAAGTTCTTCGTGCTGAGACACCACGTGATGATCGGGTGTGATAGGCTCTACGTTCAAATAAAACGGGTGCAAAACAGTTGCACACGCGGAATACTCAGGTTATACTTGACGAGCCAAGCATATACAGATATGGCCTCGGAACACGGAGACCGAAAGGTCGAGCGTGAATCATATAGTAGATATGATCAACATAGTGATGTTCACCAATGAAACTACTCCATCTCACGTGATGATCGGACATGGTTTAGTTGATTTGGATCACGTAATCACTTAGAGGATTAGAGGGATGTCTATCTAAGTGGGAGTTCTTTAAGTAAATTAATTGAACCTAAATTTATCATGAAACTTAGTACCTGATAGTATCTTGCTTGTTTATGCTTGATTGTAGATAGATGCCTCGTGCTGTTGTTCCGTTGAATTTTAATGCATTCCTTGAGAAAGCAAAGTTGAAAGATGATGGTAGCAATTACACGGACTGGGTCCATAACTTGAGGATTATCCTCATTGCTGCACAGAAGAATTACGTCCTGGAAGCACCGCTGGGTGCCAGGCCTGCTGCTGGAGCAACACCAGATGTTATGAACGTCTGGCAAAGCAAAGCTGATGACTACTCGATAGTTCAGTGTGCCATGCTTTACGGCTTAGAATCGGGACTTCAACGACGTTTTGAACGTCATGGAGCATATGAGATGTTTCAGGAGTTGAAGTTAATATTTCAAGCAAATGCCCGGATTGAGAGATATGAAGTCTCCAATAAGTTCTATAGCTGCAAGATGGAGGAGAACAGCTCTGTCAGTGAGCATATACTCAAAATGTCTGGGTATAATAATTACTTGATTCAATTGGGAGTTAATCTTCCAGGGATGATTGCGTCATTGACAGAATTCTCCAATCACTGCCACCAAGCTACAAGAGCTTCGTGATGAACTATAATATGCAAGGGATGAATAAGACTATTCCCGAGCTCTTCGCAATGCTGAAAGCTGCGGAGGTAGAAATCAAGAAGGAGCATCAAGTGTTGATGGTCAACAAGACCACTAGTTTCAAGAAAAAGGGCAAAGGGAAGAAGAAGGGGAACTTCAAAAAGAACAGCAAGCAAGTTGCTACTCAAGAGAAGAAACCCAAACCTGGACCTAAGCCTGAAACTGAGTGCTTCTACTGCAAGCAGACTGGTCACTGGAAGCGGAACTGCCCCAAGTATTTGGCGGATAAGAAGGATGGCAAGGTGAACAAAGGTATATGTGATATACATGTTATTGATGTGTACCTTACTAATGCTCGCAGTAGCACCTGGGTATTTGATACTAGTTCTGTTGCTAATATTTGCAACTCGAAACAGGGACTACGGATTAAGCGAAGATTGGCTAAGAACGAGGTGACGATGCGCGTGGGAAACGGTTCCAAAGTCGATGTGACCGCAGTCGGCACGCTACCTCTACATCTACCTTCGGGATTAATATTAGACCTAAATAATTGTTATTTGGTGCCAGCGTTAAGCATGAACATTATATTTGGATCTTGTTTGATGCGAGACGGTTATTCATTTAAATCTGAGAATAATGGTTGTTCTATTTATATGAGTAATATCTTTTATGGTCATGCACCCTTAAAGAGTGGTCTATTTTTATTGAATCTCGATAGTAGTGACACACATATTCATAGTGTTGAAGCCAAAAGATGCAGAGTTGATAATGATAGTGCAACTTATTTGTGGCACTGCCGTTTAGGTCATATCGGTGTAAAGCGCATGAAGAAACTCCATACCGATGAACTTTTGGAACCACTTGATTATGAATCACTTGGTACTTGCGAACCGTGCCTCATGGGCAAGATGACTAAAACACCGTTCTCCGGTACTATGGAGAGAGCAACAGATTTGTTGGAAATCATACATACAGATGTATGTGGTCCGATGAATATTGAAGCTCGTGGCGGATATCGTTATTTTCTCACCTTCATAGATGACTTAAGCAGATATGGGTATATCTACTTAATGAAACATAAGTCTGAAACGTTTGAAAAGTTCAAAGAATTTCAGAGTGAAGTTGAAAATCATCGTAACAAGAAAATAAAGTTTCTACGATCTGATCGTGGAGGAGAATATTGGAGTTACGAGTTTGGTGTACATTTGAAAAATTGTGGAATAGTTTCGCAACTCACGCCACCCGGAACACCACAGCGTAATGGTGTGTCCGAACATCGTAATCGTACTTTACTAGATATGGTGCAATCTATGATGTCTCTTACTGATTTATCGCTATCGTTTTGGGGATACGCTCTAGAGACGGCCGCATTCACGTGAAATAGGGCACCATCAAAATCCGTTGAGACGATGCCTTATGAACTGTGGTTTGGCAAGAAACCAAAGTTGTCGTTTCTGAAAGTTTGGGGCTGCGATGCTTATGTGAAAAAGCTTCAACCTGATAAGCTCGAATCCAAATCGGAGAAATGTGTCTTCATAGGATATCCAAAGGAGACTATTGGATACACCTTCTATCACAGATCCGAAGGCAAGACTTTTATTGCTAAATTCGGAAACTTTCTGGAGAAGGAGTTTCTCTCGAAAGAAGTGAGTGGGAGGAAAGTAGAACTTGACGAGGTAACTGTACCTGCCCCCTTATTGGAAAGTAGTGCATCACAAAAAACTGTTTCTGTAACACCTACACCAGTTAGTGAGGAAGCTAATGATGATGATCATGAAACTTTAGAACAAGATACTACTGAACCTCGTAGATCAACCAGAGTAAGATCCGCGCCAGAGTGGTACGGTAATCCTGTTCTGGAAGTCATGCTACTAGATCATGATGAGCCTACGAACTATGAAGAAGCGATGGTGAGCCCAGATTCCGCAAAATGGCTTGAGGCCATGAAATCTGAGATGGGATCCATGTATGAGAACAAAGTATGGACTTTGGTTGACTTGCCCGATGATCGGCAAGCAATTGAGAATAAATGGATCTTCAAGAAGAAGACTGACGCTGACGGTAATATTACTGTCTACAAAGCTCGACTTGTCGCAAAAGGTTTTCGGCAAGTTCAAGGGATTGACTATGATGAGACCTTCTCACCCGTAGCGATGCTTAAGTCTGTCCGAATCATGTTAGCAATTGCCGCATTTTATGATTATGAAATTTGGCAGATGGATGTCAAAACTGCATTCCTGAATGGATTTCTGGAAGAAGAGTTGTATATGATGCAACCAGAAGGTTTTGTCGATCCAAAGGGAGCTAACAAAGTGTGCAAGCTCCAGCGATCCATTTATGGACTGGTGCAAGCCTCTCGGAGTTGGAATAAACGCTTTGATAGTGTGATCAAAGCATTTGGGTTTATACAGACTTTTGGAGAAGCCTGTATTTACAAGAAAGTGAGTGGGAGCTCTGTAGCATTTCTAATATTATATGTGGAAGACATATTACTAACTGGAAATGATATAGAATCTCTGGATAGCATAAAGGGATACTTGAATAAGAGTTTTTCGATGAAAGACCTCGGTGAAGCTGCTTACATATTAGGCATTAAGATCTATAGAGATAGATCAAGACACTTAATTGGACTTTCACAAAGCACATACCTTGACAAAGTTTTGAAGAAGTTCAAAATGGATCAAGCAAAGAAAGGGTTCTTGCCTGTGTTACAAGGTGTGAAGTTGAGTAAGACTCAATGCCCGACCACTGCAGAAGATAGAGAGAAAATGAAAGATGTTCCCTATGCTTCAGCCATAGGCTCTATCATGTATGCAATGCTGTGTACCAGACCTGATGTGTGCCTTGCCATAAGTCTAGCAGGGAGGTACCAAAGTGATCCAGGAGTGGATCACTGGACAGCGGTCAAGAACATCCTGAAATACCTGAAAAGGACTAAGGATATGTTTCTCATATATGGAGGTGACAAAGAGCTCATCGTAAAAGGTTACGTTGATGCAAGCTTTGACACTGATCCGGACGATTCTAAATCACAAATCGGATACGTGTTTACATTAAACGGTGGAGCTGTCAGTTGGTGCAGTTCTAAACAAAGCGTTGTAGCGGGATCTACATGTGAAGCGGAGTACATAGCTGCTTCGGAAGTAGCAAATGAAGGAGTCTGGATGAAGGAGTTCATATCCGATCTAGGTGTCATACCTAGTGCATCGGGTCCAATGAAAATCTTTTGTGACAATACTGGTGCAATTGCCTTGGCAAAGGAATCCAGATTTCACAAGAGAACCAAGCACATCAAGAGACGCTTCAATTCCATCCGGGATCTAGTCCAGGTGGGAGACATAGAGATTTGCAAGATACATACGGATCTGAATGTTGCAGACCCGTTGACTAAGCCTCTTCCACGAGAAAAACATGATCAGCACCAAGACTCCATGGGTGTTAGAATCATTACCGTGTAATCTTGATTATTGACTCTAGTGCAAGTGGGAGACTGAAGGAAATATGCCCCAGAGGCAATAATAAAGTTATTATTTATTTCCTTATATCATGATAAATGTTTATTATTCATGCTAGAATTGTATTAACCGGAAACATAATACATGTGTGAATACATAGACAAACAGAGTGTCACTAGTATGCCTCTACTTGAGTAGCTCGTTAATCAAAGATGGTTATGTTTCCTAACCATGAACAAGGAGTTGTTATTTGATTAACGGGATCACATCATTAGGTGAATGATCTGATTGACATGACCCATTCCATTAGCTTAGCACCCGATCGTTTAGTATGTTGCTATTGCTTTCTTCATGACTTATACATGTTCCTATGACTATGAGATTATGCAACTCATGTTTGCCGGAGGAACACTTTGTGTGCTACCAAACGTCACAACATAAATGGGTGATTATAAAGGTGATCTACAGGTGTCTCCAAAGGTACATGTTGGGTTGGCGTATTTTGAGATTAGGATTTGTCACTCCGATTGTCGGAGAGGTATCTCTGGGCCCTCTCGGCAATGCACATCACATAAGCCTTGCAAGCATTCCAACTAATGATTTAGTTGCGAGATGATGTATTACGGAACGAGTAAAGAGACTTGCCGGTAACGAGATTGAACTAGGTATTGAGATACCGACGATCGAATCTCGGGCAAGTAACATACCGATGACAAAGGGAACAACGTATGTTGTTATGCGGTCTGACCGATAAAGATCTTCATAGAATATGTAGGAGCCAATATGAGCATCCAGGTTTCGCTATTGGTTATTGACCGGAGACGTGTCTCGGTCATGTCTACATTGTTCTCGAACCCGTAGGGTCCGCACGCTTAAGGTTTCGATGACAGTTATATTATGAGTTTATGAGTTTTGATGTACCGAAGTTAGTTCGGAGTACCGGATGTGATGACGGACATGACGAGGAGTCTCGAAATGGTCGAGACATAAAGATTGATATATTGGACGGCTATATTCGGACACCGGAAGTGTTCCGGGTGATTTCGGAGAAAACCGGAGAGCCGGAGGGTTACCGGAACCCCCCGGGAGAAGTAATGGGCCATATGGGCCTTAGTGGAGAGAGAGAGGGGCAGCCAGAGGTGGGCTGCACGCCTCCTCCCCCTGGTCCGAATTGGACTAGGAGAGGGGGGCGGCGCCCCCCCTTTCCCTCTCCCTCCCCACTTCTTTCCCCCTCCTAGTAGGAGTCCTACTCCTACGAGGAGGACTCCTCCTTGGCGCGCCATAGAGGGCCGGCCGGCCTCCTCCCCTTGATCCTTTATATACGGGGGCAGGGGGCACCCCTTGACACACAAGTTGATCCACGTGATCATATTCTTAGCCGTGTGCGGTGCCCCCTTCCACCATAGTCCTTGATAATATTGTAGCGGTGCTTAGGCGAAGCCCTGCGACAGTAGAACATCAAGATCGTCACCACGCCGTCGTGCTGAAGGAACTCTTCCCCGACACTTTGCTGGATCGGAGTCCGGGGATTGTCATCGAGCTGAACGTGTGCTAAAACTCGGAGGTGCCATAGTTTCGGCGCTTGATCAGTTGGGCCGTGAAGACGTACGACTACATCAACCACGTTGTGCTAACGCTTCCGTTGTCGATCTACAAGGGTACGTAGATCACACTTCCCCCTCTCGTTGCTATGCATCACCATGATCTTGCGTGTGCGTAGGAATTTTTTTGAAATTACTATGAAACCCAACAGGCCTGGCTAGCTAGCACCGGCTCTCACGCCTACCTAGCGACACACACGCATGCCACGAGCACACACAACGCACGCACGCACCACACACGCTATGGACTTGACCGTGCGCTTACACCGATCGCCACCATCATTGGCATGGATTGCTGCTAACATTCACGCCCCAAGCCATGACCCTTGCACATGTCAAGCTCGTCGACGTCGCGCCATGGCCGCTGCTACGGCCTCCACCACGCTTCCCAGCAGCCACACCAAGGTTTGACGCTACCTCCATGTTCTTCCTCGACGATCGCACGTCGAGCTTCTTCTCCACCGGCCACGTCGAGCTCCTCGGCGACGCACGCCGAGCTCTTCCATGACGCCACGCCCTGCACGCCCCGGCTCACGCACACGATCACGCACTGACGTGATCGACGCGGCCGCCCTGCGCTCCGCCGGACGTGTTCACCCCCGGTGATCTGCATGTCCGTACACGCGCCCGACGCGTCCAGTGCACACCCATAACACGCATCGGTCGCGCCCGGCTCGCCGCCACAGCTTATTGCCCTGCACCACTGCGGCCTCAACCGCAGCGCAGCACCTCCACGGTCGTCACGCTGAACCGCCGCAGCCTTTGCACCACCACGCAGGTCCTCCACGACCTCCTCGTCTCCGCGACCGCCGCTGCTCGTCGCGCGCACGGCATCACACTGCATCGTCGCGCACCGCAGCCGATGCCTCCATGTCCGCCACACGCGGCGTGGACGTCGCCGCACGCCACGACCGTCCCTCGAACTTGGCTCTGAATACCAATTGTTGTTGCCGTCTAGCCCTAGCTCTCGCCTACCTCTCGCTCTCTCTCGCTCTATGATGTGAACCGAGGTAGAAGAAGAAGATGGACACAAGACAAGAAATTTTCCCGGCCGGCGCTCGAACGCCGCCGTGGGCGCACGAACGTCCCAATCTTTTCTTTGTATTCACAGGCTACATGCTCGGCAACTCCCAGGTACAAACACACTCGTGGCCGGGCCTTTTGTAGTCCCACGGCAGCGCAGCTCCCACGTTACCTGTGCGCACGTACGCACGAACGCCTGCAGACTCCGCTGCTCGCGAGCGATTCGCTCCGCCACGCGCACGACGCGCTCACTGTGGCCGCTCGCAACAGACCCGCTAACTACCTCCTGCATGCATGCGCTAACAACCACGCCTAGCGGCCACCAAGTTCGGCCTGGCTAGCTAGCACCGGTTCTCACTGTAACACCCTCGATGCGACTATATCTCCCATGTGTCGAGGCACGACTTAGAGGCATAATCGCATTGAAGGCATATGTCGCAAGTTAGGCAATCTTCACAACATCCCATGTAATATAGACAATAAAAGGGAAGATAACATAGTTGGCTTACACTCGCCACGTCAATCAAGTACATAAATAACATTACATCAACCAAACACTCATGGCCCGACTACGGCGCCAAAATAAAAGATAACCCAACAAGCGACACGGTCCCGATCACCCCCAACTGGGCACCACTACTGATCATCAGGAAAGGAAACATAGTAACGTTGAGAGTCTTCGTCGAACTCCCACTTGAGCTCAAGCGCGTCTCCAGGAGCGGAATCATCAGACCCTGCATCTGGTGTAATAGTAATCTGTGAGCCACAGGGACTCAGCAATCTCGCACCCTCGCGATCAAGACTATTTAAGCTTATAGGTGAGGCAAGGTACAAATATGTGGAGCTGCAGCAAGCGACTAGCAAATATGGTGGCTATCCTGTTCGCAAAAGAGAGCGAGAAGAGGAGGCAAAGCGCAAGCGAGAAACTAGAGAGCAACCTGCGGAAACATTACTCCAACACGGTGTCCACTTCCCGGACTCCGCCGAGAAGAGGCCATCACGGTAACACACTCAGCTGATTCATTTTAATTAAGTTAAGGTTCAAGTTATCTACAACTGGACATTAACAAATTCCCATCTGCCCATAACCGCGGGCACGGCTTTCGAAAGTTTAAATCCCTGCAGGGGAGTCCCAACTTAGCCCATGACAAGCTCTCACGGTCAACGAAGGAATAGACCTCCTCCCAAGACGTTCCGATCAGACTCGGTATCTCGGTTCTTCAAGACACTTCGATAGGTTAAAACAAGACCAGCAACACTGCCCGAATGTGCCGACAAATCCCGATAGGAGCTGCACATATCTCGTTCTCAGGGCACAATTGGATAAGCAATCCGTACAACTAAAACCAGCCCTCATGTTTCCCCGAGGTGGCGCTGCATGGGGCTCTAGGTTGGACCAACACTCAGAGGAGCACTGACCCGGGGGGTTTAAAATAAGATGACCCTCGGGCTCCGGAAACCCAAGGGAAAAACAGGCTAGGTAGCAAATGGTACAACCAAGGTTGGGCATTACTGGAAAAGCTTTAATCAAGGCGAACTATCAAGGGGTTCCCATTATAACCCAACCGCGTAAGGAACGCAAAATCCGGGAACATAACACCGATATGACGGAAACTAGGGCGGCAAGAGTGTAACAAAACACTAGGCGAGAGGCCGAGCCTTCCACCCTTTACCAAGTATATAGATGCATTAAGATAAACAAGATAATATAATGATATCCCAACAAGTAAATAATGTTCCAACAAGGAACGGCCTCCAATCTTCACCTGCAACTAGCAACGCTATAAGAGGGGCCGAGCAAAGCGGTAACATAGCCAATCAACAGTTTGCTAGGACATGGTGGGTTAGAGGTTTGACATGGAAATTTTGGAGGCTTGAAAACAAGTGGTAGTCATCGTAGCATTGGCATAGCAAAAGAGCGAGCAATCTAGCCTAGCAAAGATAGTAGTGATTTCGAGGGTATGATCATCTTGCCTGCAAAGTTGTCAGAGTTGAATGGATCCTCGAAAGCAAACTCAACGGGCTCCTCGTTAGCAAACTCGTCTCCCGGCTCTACCCAAACAAGACAAACAAGCCACAAGGACACAATCAACCACGTGCAAGGATCAAACAATATGATGCAAGGATGGTATGCTATGCGGGATGCGATGTGGGATGCATATGCAAGATTAGACAAGGGATGCATGAACCTGGCCTCAACATGGAAATCCAAGTGTGCCGCTGGAAAGATGAGATGAAATCGCTTGAAAACGATATAAAGAACGTCGGAATCGGAGTTACGGTTCGGAAATGGCAAGCGATTCAAATATGACACCGGTCTGCGATTTACAGCAAGTAGCCATCTAAATGCAACAAGATGAACATGCTACAGCACCCAAACATGACAACAAAATACATGGCATGGATGAATTCAAGATGCTTAACAAAAGTCTAGCACTGAGCTACAGCCAATTCATTCATTAAAAGGTTCAAACAAGCATGGCAAAAATGCATATGGCAAACAGATTTCAGACTTAGTGAAATCAACACTTGTATGGAATTTCAGATCAGGTAGCACTCTTCGGAGCAACAAAACTACATGCTACAGGACCTGAACATGGCAAAGTAAAGCATGGAATGGATCTACTCAAAGAGCTTAACAAAAGTCCCTTAGTGACCTTGAGCCAAAAGGGATCAGAAAATACAATTGCAAGCATGTGAACATAGCAAAAGCATAATCAGTTTTCAGACTTAGTGAAAACTGGAGCATGCTGAAAACATTTCTCAAGTAGGAATGTTTACGAGCTCGGTGCACTCAATACGGAGCAAGTCATGATAAGCTAAGCATACACCCATCAAGAATACACAAAATGCAAGCTAGACAAGGCAAGATCAATAGCATAGCATGCACGGATCAACTACAACATCATCGGCAAAATTGCAAACAAGTTGACAATCTGCCCAGATTCACAAAGTAGCAAAAGTAGAGCTCGATTGACTCAAGCTAGGGTGCTCCATAATTGCAAACAAAGGCATGGATGGATAGAGCACTACAATATTAACAAAACATCCTTACTGATCATCCTCAAAAGAGGCACGGATCACTAGGAAACAACATGAACATATGGCCAAATGAGATAAACAGCTCAAAGACTTAGTGGAAATGCTAAGTCCTTGAAATCAGAATTACCAAGTGCACCACTTTGCAAGCTTGTGCTAGTCACCACACACATCACAAAAAGACATGGGTTGCACCTCTGGAAAGATGGCAAACCCTTAACAAAACATATGTAGAACTCATGGGCATATCATGCACACAATAATCATGGCAAAAATGACAAATATCTAAATGGAGTAGCAGATCTGGCAATAATCTCAAGTAGCCCTCTTCTAACAGCATTTCGGGCATCAAGATGAACTCAAATGGAAATGATGCAATGGAATGAAATGATGTGCTCTCTGAGATGAACATTTTGATATGCTATATGCCAAAAACGGAGTTACGGATGCGGAGATACGACACGATGAACAGGAACATATGGATCTGGGATTTTTGGGACTTAGAAGAAAAACCCACCTCCCAGATCTAGGGTTTGCCGGGGTCAACGGCGACGCCGGTGGCTTCGCCGGCGATGTGGCGGCGGGGCGGCGCCAGAGGAGGGCCGGGGAGGTCGGGGACGGCCGGATCCGGTCCGGCCCGACCGGATCCGCGGCAAGGGCGGCGGCGGCGCGCGCTCCGGCGAGGCGCGGGGTGGCGGTGAGGCGAGGCGAGGTCGTCGTCGGCGGGGCCGTGGCCGGTCGGCGAGGAGGGCCGGCGGGACGGCGGCGTCGGCACGGGAGGCGCGGCGGCGCGGAGAGGATCGGCGGCGGGGGCGCGCGGGCCGCGCGGGGGCCCTGCTCGGGCTCGCCCGGGCCGGCGGCGGGACAGGCGACGGGGCACCACGTGGCAACCTGCCACTGGTGCGGGCGGCGGCTGGAATTTTTCCTCCCGGGACGGACGTGTCTGGCGGCGTCGAGAGGAGGATTTTTAGGGTTTGATCCGGGATTCGGGGAAGGGGCTATATATAGGCATAGGGGGAGCTAGGAGAGTCCAAATGAGATGCGGTTTGCGGCCACGCGATCGTGATCGAACGCTCTAGATGATAGAAGGGGTTTAGGTGGGTTTTGGGCCAAATTGGAGGGGTGTTGGGCTGCAACACACATGAGGCCTTTTCGGTCCCTCGGTTAACCGTTGGAGTATCAAACGAAGTCCAAATGGCACGAAACTTGACAGGCAGTCTACCGGTAGTAAACCAAGGCTGCTTGGAAAGTCTCGGTCCAATCCGGAAATGTTTAATCCCCACACACGAAAGAAAGGTAGAAATGACCACCGGAGGAGAACGAAGCACCGGAATGCAAAACGGACAATGGGGAAAATGCTCGAATACATGAGATGAACACGTATGCAAATGCAATGCACATGATGACATGATATGAGATGCATGACAACGATAACAACACACGGAGACAAAGACCCGAACTCGAGAAAATAAAATAACTTAACGCTGAAACGGCAAGAGTTGGAGTACAATTGGGTAAGTTACATCCGGGGTGTTACAACACTCCACCACTACGAAAGGATATCGTCCCGAGATCTAGGACTGAAAGAACGCCGGGTACTCAGAACGGAGGTGATCCTCGCGTTCCCAGGTAGCTTCACGGTCGGAATGGTGTGACCACTTGACTTTGAGGAATTTGATTGACTTGTTGCGAGTCTTGCGTTCAGTCTCTTGAAGAATAGCAACTGGGTGCTCACGATAGGAGAGATCTTCTTGGAGCTCAATGTCCTCGAAGTTGACGGTGCGGTCAGGAGTCTTGAAGCACTTTCGGAGCTGAGAGACATGGAACACATCATGAACATTTGCAAAGTTTGAAGGAAGCTCGAGTTGATAGGTGAGGTCGCCTCTCTTGCTGACAATCTTGAAAGGTCCCACATATCTGGGGGCAAGCTTCCCTTTGATACCGAAGCGACGAGTACCTTTCATAGGAGAGACACGGAGGTAAACATGATCTCCGATCTCGAAAGCCAAATCACGGTGCTTACTATCATAGTAGCTCTTCTGGCAGGATTGGGCTGCTTTGAGGTTATCTCGAATGACTTTGCACATTTCCTCTGCCTCTGTGATTAAGTCATTACCCAAAAGCTGACTTTCACCGGTTTCAGACCAGTTGAGAGGGGTACGGCACTTCCTGCCATACAGAATTTCAAATGGGGCCTTGCCCGAACTTGCTTGAAAACTGTTGTTGTAAGAGAATTCAGCATAAGGACGACAATCCTCCCACTTCATGCCGAAGGAGATCACACAAGCCCTGAGCATATCTTCAAGAATCTGGTTGACATGCTCGACTTGACCGCTAGTTTGAGGATGGAAAGCTGTGCTGAAGCGGATGTTGGTGCCCATGGCCTTCTGAAAAGAATCCCAAAACTTGGATGTAAAGATGCTGCCACGGTCTGAAGAGATCACTTGTGGAATACCGTGCAGAGAGACAATCCGAGAGGTATAGAGTTCCGCCAATTGGGCTGCAGTGATCGACTCTTTGATAGGCGGAAAGTGAGCCACTTTGGTGAGTTTGTCGATGACAACGAATATAGCATCATTGCCACGCTTGGACTTTGGAAACCCAGTCACGAAGTCCATCTCAATGTGGTCAAACTTCCATTCTGGAATGGCAAGAGGTTGGAGGAGACCAGCTGGCCTTTGGTGTTCTGCCTTCACTCTTCTGCAGACATCACATTCATTCACGAATTGAGCAATCTCGCGCTTCATTCGAGTCCACCAATAAGCCTGCTTGAGGTTCTGATACATCTTCGTACTCCCTGGGTGGATGGAGAGGAGAGAATTGTGAGCCTCGTTCAAGATCACTTTAGGGAGGTCACCTTTGGGTACAACAATACGATCCTCGAAGAAGATAGTATCTTTGTCATCAAGGCGGTAGCACTTGTACTTGGGTTGACTCTTGGAAATCCCAATCTTTAACTTTTTCACCATAGCATCAAGAAGCTGGGCTTGGCGAATCTGGTCTTCCAAGGTAGGAGAGACTTGAAGGTTGGCGAGGAAACCTTGAGGAACAACTTGCAGATTAAGTTTGCGGAAAGCTTCACAAAGCTCGGGTTGATAAGGCTTGAGAATCGGACTGTTGCAATAAGCCTTTCTGCTCAATGCGTCAGCAATCACATTGGCCTTGCCTGGAGTATACTCGATACTCGGATTATACTCTTGAATCATTTCGACCCATCGAGTTTGCCTGAGGTTGAGATTAGGCTGAGTGAAGATGTACTTGAGACTCTTGTGATCAGTGAAAATGTCCACTTTTCTTCCCAATAAGAGATGTCTCCAAGTCAAAATGGCATGCACAACTGCCGCCAACTCGAGATCATGAGTGGGGTAGTTCTTCTCATTGGGCTTCAACTGGCGAGAGGTATAAGCAACAACTTTCTTCTCTTGCATCAAAACTGCGCCAAGACCTTGGAGAGAGGCATCACAAAAGACCTCGTACGGCTTGGATTCATCAGGCGGAGTCAGAACTGGAGCAGTGATCAATTTCTCTTTCAAAGTGTTGAAAGCAATGTCACACTCCGGAGACCAAACGTACTTGACGTGCTTCTAGAGAAGATTTGAGAGAGGCTTCGCGATCTTAGAAAAGTTTTCAATGAATCTTTGGCAATAGCTTGCGAGACCGAGGAAGCTACGGAGTTGCTTCACGTTCTGAGGAGGTTCCCAATTCACAATTGCAGACACCTTCTCAGGATTCACGGCAATGCCCTTGGCAGAGATGATATGACCAAGATAAAGAACCTCATTGAGCCAAAATTCACACTTGGAGAACTTGGCGTAGAACTGGTGTTCCCTGAGCTTATCAAGAACCAAACGCAAGTGCTTGGCATGATCTTCCTTGTTCTTCGAGAAAACCAGAATGTCGTCGAGATAGACCAAAACGAAGTCATTGGTGTAGGCGTTGAAGATGATGTTCATCATGCGAGGGAAAGTCGGAGGAGCGTTGACGAGGCCAAAAGACATGACAGTGTATTCGTATGAACCATAGCTTGTCCTGAAAGCCGTCTTGGGAATATCTTGCTCACGGATTCGAATCTGATGATAACCCATACGGAGATCAAGCTTGGAGAATACTTGGGCACCTTTGAGTTGTTCGAACAGCTCGTTGATGTTGGGAAGTGGGTATTTGTTCTTGATGGTCTTCTTGTTCAATGGTCGGTAATCAACACAAAGTCGGTCCGTTCCATCCTTCTTCTTCACAAAAAGAACACCACAACCCCATGGAGAAGAACTAGGCCGGATGAGACCCATTTTCTCTTGAATATCGAGTTGCTTATTCAGCTCCTTCAACTCTTCAGGTCCGAGCTTGTAAGGACGCTTGCACACAGGTTCCATGCCGGGCTCAAGATCAATAACGAATTCAATGGCCGGTGCAGAGGCATTCCTGGAAGCTCTTCTGGAAAGACGTCTTGATATTCGCAAACGACTGGAATTTGCGAGATGGCATCGAGTTCACCCTTCTCGTTGAGAGAAAACAGACGGATAGTATCATCACGAGCGGCAATGACAATTACATCCTCAGACGAATGAGTCAATTGAATCTGCCTGGCTGCACAATCCAGCTGAGCCTTGTGCTTAGAAAGCCAATCCATTCCGAGAATAAGATCAATATCCGAGTCACCAAGAACATTTGGAGAGGACAAGAACTTATAGTCACCCAAAGTGATTGTAACATCCGGAATGCATACTCGAGATGTCATTTGATGGGCCGGAGAGACAATAGCCAACGGTTTCGACAACACTTGAGTAACAAAATCATGCTTAGATGCAAAAGGTCTCGAGATGAAACAATGCGATGCACCAGTGTCAAAAAGAACTCTTGCGGGAATATCATTAACAGGAAGGTTACCCATGATGACATCTGATGAATCCTATGCCTGAGCTGCATTCACCATATTGACCTTGGCGTACTTGGGGTTATGCTTGACCACAGCTGTACTTGCCGATCTGACAGGAGGAGGAGGAAGACGCCTCTGATTGAAACACTTATTGGCATAATGACCCTTCTGTTGGCACTTGTTGCACGTAACCTCTGAAAGCGGACGGTGATACAGAGCACTCGATCTTGGAGCTTGAGACGAAGTCTTGTTCTGAAAGCCAGGGTTGGGTGGGTGGGAAGATCCACTGCCACCTTTGCTCTTCTGCTGATACGGCTGACGGAACGGAGGAGGAGGAAGCCAATACTTCTGCTGCTTGGCCACTTGAGTAGAGGAAGAAGGAGTAGCATCTCTGACTCGCTTCTTGGAAGCATCACACCTCAATTGAGCAGCCTCTTGCTTCAATGCCATGTTGTAGAACTCATCGTATCTCAAGGGCTCGAAGAGAACAAGAGCTAGCTGAATTTCTTCTCTGAGACCACCCCTGAACTGGTATATCATGCTCTTCTCATCAGGGACGTCCTGCTTGGCAAAGCGGGCGAGCTTCTGGAACAACTTGTTGTAGTCATAGACAGACAAAGAGCCTTGCTTCAGGTTGCGGAATTCCTCACGCTTGCTTTCAACCACGCTCTGAGGAATATGATGAGCTCGGAAATCTTGACGGAATTCGTCCCAGGTGATAACACGTCCACCTCTGGAACCCTTGTACTGCTGGAACCATTCTGCAGCTTGATCTTTGAGTTGGAAGGAAGCGAACTTAACAAAGTCCTCAGGCCTGATGTTACTGCACTCGAAATGCTTGCACAGATCCACAAGCCAATCGTCAGCATCGGTTGCCTCAACACAATTGCTGAAAGTCTTTGGCCTGTTAGCAAGGAACTGTTTGAGTGTAGCAAAGTGATTCTGATTGTTGCCTTGGTTCCCTTGGTTGCCTTGATTACGCTCTTGGAGAATTTGCATGATCAACTGTGTGTTTGCATTGGTTGCGGCCATCACAGCTTGCCATGCCTCCGGAGGAGGTGGAGGTGGTGGCGGATTAGGATTCAGAGTCGTGCGCGTTGGGGGAGCCATCCTGAAGAGGTTGACTTCCATTAGCACATTAATAGACAAATATTGAAGCTGAATCCAACGGAATGAAAATTGCAACATATAGTCTTCACATCCGAACAAAATGAACGAATGCATTCCTCTTGAAATGGTCACATATCCATAAATTGAGAAGCCACGTAGAATTAAGGTAGAGAAATAAATCAACAAGGTACGGATCAAGAACGAATAATCGGTAAGAAATCCCAATCTCAAACCAATATTCGTGGAAGAAGAAGTAGAGCTACTAGAATTCCCACCTATGAAACTCCCGAACCTTTCCGGTTATGCAATCAGGTGTTGGGGATACAGGGGAAGCATAATATCTCACCCAAATCTAGCAAATCCTACATCCAGATGTATCCATCCTTCAACACATAACCGAGAAAAACTTCAGAAACCATCTACCTCAACCTTCGAAAAGCATCCGTTATACAAGTTATGGTGATACTCCCGAACTCCCGCCCCAGTACTAGGTGGCGTCGAGGTTACCTCACCAACGAACTGCATAAAAGAGATTTTCAATGTCGGCGTACTAAACTCAGGTATACCAGAACTGCAACGATAAAATTATGACGACAACACCTCAGAGCTCAACTCCCCGGGACACTTCCACAAAACCCCTGACAGGAGGCACCAAGACAATGTTCTCATCATAACACCATCGGAACGATTCCAAGATACCCGCGTGATCCTAAATTTTTTTTAGTGAAATTTGAGAAGAGAAGAGTCAAAACTCTACGTCAGGATGCCTTACCAGAGCGATGAGGAGACTGGGAAGTAAAAAGAATTCCTAAACTCTCCGATATATAATTCCTAAATGACTCAAAACATTTTTTCTAGACACAACTCGGCCGCTAAAAACGATCAAGCAAAGGGGCTCCTAAGGTCGGGGAAGGCTCTGATACCAACTTGTAACACCCTCGATGCGACTATATCTCCCACGTGTCGAGGCACGACTTAGAGGCATAATCGCATTGAAGGCATATGTCGCAAGTTAGGCAATCTTCACAACATCCCATGTAATATAGACAATAAAAGGGAAGATAACATAGTTGGCTTACACTCGCCACGTCAATCAAGTACATAAATAACATTACATCAACCAAACACTCATGGCCCGACTACGGCGCCAAAATAAAAGATAACCCAACAAGCGATACGGTCCCGATCACCCCCAACTGGGCACCACTACTGATCACCAGGAAAGGAAACATAGTAAAATTGAGAGTCTTCGTCGAACTCCCACTTGAGCTCAAGCGCGTCTCCAGGAGCGGAATCATCAGGCCCTGCATCTGGTGTAATAGTAATATGTGAGCCACAGGGACTCAGCAATCTCGCACCCTCGCGATCAAGACTATTTAAGCTTATAGGTGAGGCAAGGTACAAATATGTGGAGCTGCAACAAGCGACTAGCAAATATGGTGGCTATCCTGTTCGCAAAAGAGAGCGAGAAGAGGAGGCAAAGCACGAGCAAGAAACTAGAGAGCAACCTGCGCAAACATTACTCCAACACCGTGTCCACTTCCCGGACTCCGCCGAGAAGAGGCCATCACGGTAACACACTCAGTTGATTCATTTTAATTAAGTTAAGGTTCAAGTTATCTACAACCGGACATTAACAAATTCCCATCTGCGCATAACCGCGGGCACGGCTTTCGAAAGTTTAAATCCCTGCAGGGGAGTCCCAACTTAGCCCATGACAAGCTCTCACGCTCAACGAAGGAATAGACCTCCTCCCAAGACGTTCCGATCAGACTCGGTATCTCGGTTCTTCAAGACACTTCGACAGGTTAAAACAAGACCAGCAACACCGCCCAAATGTGCCGACAAATCCCGATAGGAGCTGCACATATCTCGTTCTCAGGGCACAATCGGATAAGCAATCCGTACAACTAAAACCATCCCTCAAGTTTCCCCGAGGTGGCGCTGCAAGGGGCTCTAGGTTGGACCAACACTCAGAGGAGCACTGGCCCGGGGGGGTTTAAAATAAGATGACCCTCGGGCTCCGGAAACCCAAGGGAAAAAGAGGCTAGGTGGCAAATGGTAAAACCAAGGTTGGGCCTTGCTGGAAAAGCTTTAATCAAGGCGAACTATCAATGGGTTCCCATTATAACCCAACCGCGTAAGGAACGCAAAATCCGGGAACATAACACCGATATGACGGAAACTAGGGCGGCAAGAGTGGAACAAAACACTAGGCGAGAGGCCGAGCCTTCCACCCTTTACCAAGTATATAGACACATTAAGATAAACAAGATAATATAATGATATCCCAATAAGTAAATATTGTTCCAACAAGGAACGGCCTCCAATCTTCACCTGCAACTAGCAACGCTATAAGAGGGGCTGAGCAAAGCGGTAACATAGCCAATCAACGGTTTGCTAGGACATGGTGGGTTAGAGGTTTGACATGGCAATTTGGGAGGCTTGAAAGCAAGTGGTAGGCATCGTAGCATTGGCATAGCAAAAGAGCGAGCAATCTAGCATAGCAAAGATAGTAGTGATTTCGAGGGTATGATCATCTTGCCTGCAAAGTTGTCAGAGTTGACTGGATCCTCGAGAACAAACTTAACGGGCTCCTCATTAGCGAACTCGTCGCCTGGCTCTACCCAAACAAGACAAACAAGCCACAAGGACACAATCAACCACGTGCAAGGATCAAACAATATGATGCAAGGATGGTATGCTATGCGGGATGCGATGTGGGATGCATATGCAAGATTAGACAAGGGATGCATGAACCTGGCCTCAACTTGGAAATCCATGTGTGCCAATGGAAAGATGAGATGAAATCGCTTGAAAACGATATAAAGAACATCGGAATCGGAGTTACGGTTTGGAAATGACAAGCGATTCAAATATGACACCGGTCTGCGATTTACAGCAAATAGCCATCTAAATGCAATGAGATGAACATGCTACAGCACCCCAAACATGACAACAAAATACATGGCAGGGATACATTCAAGATGCTTAACAAAAGTCTAGCACTGAGCTACGGCCAATTCATCCATTAACAGGTTCAAACAAGCATGGAAAAAATGCAGATGGCAAACAGATTTCAGACTTAGTGAAATCAACACTTGTATGGAATTTCAGATCAGGTAGCACTCTTCGGAGCAACAAAACTACATGCTACAGGACCTGAACATGGCAAAGTAAAGCATGGCATGGTTCTACTCAAAGAGCTTAACAAAAGTCCCTTAGTGACCTTGAGCCAAAAGGGATCAGAAAATACAATTGCAAGCATGTGAACATAGCAAAAGCATAATCAGTTTTCAGACTTAGTGAAAACTGGAGCATGCTGAAAACATTTCTCAAGTAGGCATGTTTACGAGCTCGATGCACTCAATACGGAGCAAGTCATGATAAGCTAAGCATACACCCATCAAGAATACACAAAATGCAAGCTAGAAAAGGCAAGATCAAATATCTAAATGGAGTAGCAGATCTGGCAATAATCTCAAGTAGCCCTCTTCTAACAGCATTTCGGGCATCAAGATGAACTCAAATGGAAATGATGCAATGGAATGAAATGATGTGCTCTCTGAGATGAACATTTTGATATGCTATATGCCAAAAACGGAGTTACGGATGCGGAGATACGACACGATGAACAGGAACATATGGATCTGGGATTTTTGGGACTTAGAAGAAAAACCCACCTCCCAGATCTAGGGTTTGCCGGGGTCAACGGCGACGCCGGTGGCTTCGCCGGCGATGTGGCGGCGGGGCGGCGCCGGAGGAGGGCCGGGGAGGTCGGGGACGGCCGGATCCGGTCCGGCCCGACCGGATCCGCGGCAAGGGCGGCGGCGTCGCGCGCTCCGGCGAGGCACGGGGTGGCGGCGAGGCGAGGCGAGGTCATCGGCGGCGGGGCCGTGGCCGGTCGGCGAGGAGAGCCGACGGGACGGCGGCGTCGGCGCGGGAGGCGCGGCGGCGCGGAGAGGATCGGCGGCGGGGGGCGCGGGCCGCGCGGGGGCCCGGCTCGGGCTCGCCCGGGCCGGCGGCGGGACAGGTGACGGGGCGCCACGTGGCAACCTGCCACTGGTGCGGGCGGCGGCAGGAATTTGTCCGCCCGGGACGGACGTGTCCGGCAGCGGCGAGAGGAGGATTTTTAGGGTTTGATCCGGGATTCGGGGAAGGGGCTATATATAGGCATAGGGGGAGCTAGGAGAGTCCAAATGAGATGCGGTTTGCGGCCACACGATCATGATCGAACGCTCTAGATGATAGAAGGGGTTTAGGTGAGTTTTGGGCCAAATTTGAGGGGTGTTGGGCTGCAACACACACGAGGCCTTTTCGGTCCCTCGGCTAACCGTTGGAGTATCAAACGGAGTCCAAATGGCACGAAACTTAACAGGCGATCTACCGGTAGTAAACCAAGGCCGCTTGGCAAGTCTCGGTCCAATCCGGAAATGTTTAATCCCCACACACAAAAGAAAGGTAGAAATGACCACCGGAGGAGAACAAAGCGCCGGAATGCAAAATGGACAACGGGGAAAATGCTCGAATACATGAGATGAACACGTAAGCAAATGCAATGCACATGATGACATGATATGAGATGCATGACAATGATAACAACACACGGAGACAAAGACCCGAACTCGAGAAAATAAAATAACTTAACGCTGAAACGGCAAGAGTTGGAGTACAAATTGGGTAAGTTACATCCGGGGTGTTACACTCACGCCTACCCGACGACACACACGCATGCCACGAGCACACACAACGCACGCACGCGCCACACACGCTATGGACTTGACTGTGCGCTTATGTGACGCCCGGGTAATTAAGCTACAGTGACCCTCTGCTAATGATGCCACGTCACCTCGTTTATAGTTGCTAATCTCGAGTTAGTTCGAAACCGATTCAAATTCAAATTCAAAAAATAGGCAAACAATAAAAGTTTTCAAATATTAAAACTAAAATGTTCGGAGTGAACCGAATATTGCATAGATAATTATGGGGGAAAAACCACACATGCATAAAATGTTTAAATAATATGAGATGGGTAAAACAGCAGCAAAACAATTATTTTAAATGCTTTTAAATACTAAACAAATGTTAATCTAGTTTATATAATCACCAAACATTTTGGAGTAGGTGGCCTATGTTGTTATGCTAATTTAGGAGTAGGAGTTATATTTTTGTAAAGCGGTTTCGCTAACAAAAATAAAAAAAATAGAAAAGGGAAAATAATAAAAACAGAAGAAAACAAAAGAAATTAAAAGCCCCCCCCCCCCTCACTGGGCCTCGGCCCAGCTGGCCATCCAACTAGGCCGGCCCACCTAACCCTTGCTTAACCCCCTGCCTCTCCCCGAAACGCTAACCCCCTTCCCCACGATCCCCACTCTCCTCCCCCCCACGCGATCTGGATCGGGGGCGCCCCAACGCACATCGCCCCGATCCCCTTGCCCCCGAGCCCGACGCCGGGGCCCGACGCCGCCCCATCGTCACCAGGCTGCCCCGCCCCACCACTCCGTCGCCAGAACGCCATCGCCGCCGCCTCGCTCCACCAATCCTCCCCGAACGACCTCCACGCGCCCGACGCCGCCGTCCTCTTCGCTCGACGCCGTCGCCGGAGACCACCTCGCCGGACTGCCTCCCCTACGACGCCGGCGTCCCCGTCTTCCTCCTCGCGCCCCGCTGCCCAGTCCCCTGCAACCCCTTGTGAGCGCCACCTCCATCTCCCTCTCTGACCCCGCACCGGGATCGTCCTCGACGGGACTCGCTCGCCCGCGTGCTCCCGCAGCTCCGCCCGACCCTTGCCCCGTAGCCTTCCCCGCGGCCTGGTGCCCGCGGCCACCCCGCCGTACACCGCGGCCTCTGCTTCGCCTCGCTGTGCCCCCCTGCCCGTTCCTTGCCGTGTCCGACCGCGGTTGGCAACGCGCGCTCGCGCTGACACACCCCGTCGCCGCTCCTGCTCGTGCATCCGCCCGCTGCTGCACTCACCGGCGCCGCCGCTCAGCTCCACTCCCTCCCTGGACGTGGCTCCCCGGAGCCGCCCGCGCCTACCCCCCCTCTGACCCGACTTTCTGCAGCGCCGTCGCTGCCGCTACACGCCAGCCGCCGCCGCTCCGGAGGCTCGCCGGAGCCCCGTCTCCCCTGGCCCTGGCCGCCGGCGTGCCCCCGCGCGCCCAGCGCCTCTCGGGCTCACGCTCGTTCGGGCGCCCCGCCCCATTGCTCGCCCGTAACCGCTAAGCCCAGGGGGCCACAGACAACTGGGCCCGCCCCCCTGTACCTATGACAAGGGGGCCCCATCCCCTAGAACTTTATTAAAAAAAGAGAATTAAAAATAAATAAATAATAATTACATTAATTAATTAATCAATAAGTGAATTAATTAAGTTAATTAATCATGTTTAATTAATCTAATTAACTAGTTAGTTTAATTAAATAGTACTTAGTTTAACTAAGACCTAATTAACCTAAACAGAGTATGACAGGTGGGTCCCACTGGACCCACATGTCAGTTTGACCGAGTCAACTCTGTTGACTGCTGACGTCAGCATGACATCATGCTGATGTCATTAATTCATCTTCGAATTAATTTAAATAATTAATTAAATACCAGAAATTAATAAAATCTTTAGAAAATCATATCTTTTAATCCGTAATTCGGATGAAAATACTTTGTACATGAAAGTTGCTCAGAACGACGAGACGAATCCGGATATGCAGCCCGTTCGTCCGCCACGCATCCCTAGCATAGCAAACACGCAACTTTCCCCCTCCGGTTCGTCTGTCCAAAAACGCAAAACACTGGGAATACCTTCCCGGATGTTTTCCCCCTTCACCGGTACAACCTCGTACAGCGTTAGGGCACGCCTAGCACCACGCTTTGTCATGTCATGCATCGTCATGCATTTGTTTGCATTATATTTATTGTTTGTTCCCCCTCTTCTCTCGCTAGACATCGAGACCGACGCCGCTGCTACCCAGTACGACTACGGTGTTGATGACCCCTCTCTCTTGCCAGAGCAACCAGGCAAGCCCCCCCCTTGATCACCAGATATCGCCTACTCTCCTCTATACTGCTTGCATTAGAGTAGTGTAGCATGTTACTGCTTTCCGTTATTCCTATCCTGATGCATAGCCTGTCCTTGCTACTACTGTTGTTACCATTACCTGCTATCCTACTGCTTAGTATTGGATGCTAGTGTTCCATCAGTGGCCCTACACTCTTGTCCGTCTGCCATGCTATACTACTGGGCCGTGATCACTTCGGGAGGTGATCACGGGCATATATAATATACTTTACACAGTTACCTTACTTATGATACTGTTCGGAGATGGGGGCTGAAGGGGCAGGTGGCTCCATCCCGGTAGAGGTGGGCCTGGGTTCCCGACGGCCCCTGACTGTTACTTTGAGGCGGAGCGACAGGGCAGGTTGAGACCACCTAGGAGAGAGGTGGGCCTGGCCCTGGTCGGCGTTCGCAGATACTTAACCCTTTTAACGAGATCTTGGTATTTGATCTGAGTCTGGCCATTTGGTCTATACGCACTAACCATCTACGCGGGAGTAGTTATGGGTATCCCGGCGTCGTGGTATCAGCCGAAGCCTTCGTGACATCAGCGACTGAGTGGCGCGCGCCGGATTGGAACGTAAGCCTGCTCTTGTATTAAGGGGGCTAGTTCTGCTTCCGGCCGCGTTCGCAACGTGCAGGTGTGCTAAGGGCGATAGGCCCAGACCCCTGTGCGCTTAGGTTTAGACCGGCGTGCTGACCTCTCTGTTGTGCCTAGGTGGGGCTGCGACGTGTTGATCTTTCGCGGCCGGGCATGACCCCGAAAAGTGTGTCCGGCCAAATGGGATCAAGCGTGTTGGGGTATGTGGTGCACCCCTGCAGGGAAGTTAATCTATTCGAATAGCCGTGATCTTCGGTAACAGGACGACTTGGAGTTGTACCTTGACCTTATGACAACTAGAACCGGATACTTAATAAAACACACCCTTCCAAGTGCCAGATACAACCGGTGATCGCTCTCTCACAGGGCGACGAGGGGAGGATCATCGGTTAGGATTATGCTATGCGATGCTACTTGGAGGACTTTAGCCTACTCTCTTCTACATGTTGCAAGACGCAGGCTGCCAGAAGCGTAGTCTTCGAAAGGATTAGATATCCCCCTCTTATTCTGGCATTCTGCAGTTCAGTCCACATATGATACCCCTTACTCCGTTTGATACCCATGCATATGTAGTGTAGTTCCTTGCTTGCGAGTACTTTGGATGAGTACTCACGGTTGCTTTCTCCCCCTTTTCCCCCTTTTCCTTTCATTCTGGTTGTCGCAACCAGATGCTGGAATCCAGGAGCCAGATGCCACCGTCAACGACGACCCCTACTACACCGGAGGTGCCTACTACTACGTGATGCCCGCTGACGACGACCAGGAGTAGTTAGGAGGATCCCAGGCAGGAGGCCTGCGCCTCTTTCGATCTGTATCCCAGTTTGTGCTAGCCTTCTTAAGGTAGACTTGTTTAACTTATGTCTGTACTCAGATATTGTTGCTTCCGCTGACTCATCTATGATCGAGCTCTTGTATTCGAGCCCTCGAGGCCCCTGGCTTGTAATATGATGCTTGTATGACTTATTTTATTTGTAGAGTTGTGTTGTGATATCTTCCCGTGAGTCCTTGATCTTGATCGTACACATTTGCGTGCATGATTAGTACGGTCAAATCGGGGGTGTCACAAGTTGGTATCAGAGCCGACTGCCTGTAGGAATTCCCCTTCCACACTCCTTGGCCGAAGTTGAGTCTAGACATTACAAAATCTTTTACTAACATGGCTGTGTGCCTTACGGGCCCACATCGCCATCTGGGTGGTATTAGGCTCTTTTACTCCTCGATCCTTACTCTGGGACACTGAACTCTCTCCTACTTGGGTTAAACGATTTTGCTAACTCTAACTCTAGGTTCTCGTAAATACTTTCTCCCGGAGAGCCCCTTCATCCCAGATGATGGCCTGCTTCACCATAAGATTCTGAGGATACTCTATGATGTTCTGTCGAGATTTGTGCCATCACTTTTTCTATTCCCGACCACCGATAAACCCCTATGGATAACCACGTATACTCGCCATTCATACAATGCTTCCCAGTTGATCTTGTTATTACAAGATATCCCAAAATTCCCTCTGTTGTTCCGAGAATCCTTGAGCTTACTGCCTTGCGGTTCTTTGCCACATGGATACCACTATGGATAATTTCTAGCACTCACTGGATATTTGCTCATCCCTAGTTGATTCATGTATTTCACAAAAGTATTCAAAATACTATTTGAACTTCCGAAAATCCTGAGTAACCTATTGCTCTTGGAATTCTTACTTGCTTACCTTATGGTTAATCCCATAAGTCTATAATCTTATTGGCATCCCTTGTCATTATCATTTTTGAGTCCGTTGATTCAAATGTTGCGAGAGCTCGCCATCCTCAATCAGATCCTAGAATTCATCCTTCCGGCTCAGACGTCATTTTAAACATGAGCTGGTTATCGACCAATCAAATTGCCGTCGATTGTACCCCTAAGTCTATTCAGCTTATCCATCCTTGATCAGAGCATTTGCTCCTGATCCCTTGATTTGAAAATCATAATTACTTTGCTATTTAAACGTTGAATTATTCAGATGTTCTATAAAACGATGCATTTGCAATCTTTCTTCCTCTGATTGGGTATCGATACTCACATCAGCCCCATTGTGGATCACCATATCCACTGTTGGATTATTATCCGACAGTGTCCTTCATAATTAATCACTTTGTGAGTTCTTTCTCCGATACATAATGCCTTTGATAAATTGTATCCTCTGCTTGCTCAAGCATGCTGTACTATCGATCTTGTGTTATTTACTCCTGAAGTTCATGGTATATGTTCTAAGAAGCCCCGTTGGGTTGAACCTATGCCTTCCTTAATCTGGGTGAACTCGAAAGTTTGCACGGGTCATGCTCCTCTGGTAATTCACCAGGTAGGTTTTGACACTGAAATCATTTATATCTAGAGCAGTGAATGAAAGGTTATACATTGAAGAAGTGGGAGTCGACCTTGAACTTTGTGTTCATGCCCATGGACCCAATGTGGAACTTATCATGGAAGCTGCTTGTAGTAATAACTATTTCCTTGATATAATATCCTTTGGTATCGGTGAATTGATCCTTTGCAATCGTGGTTTCGACCATATGTTCTTCTTAGATCCCATTTCTCGGGCAAGTTTAAGCACTTGTCTTCTGTGGATCAATACCACCATTCCAACCTTTACTTTGATCTTTCGTCGAGTATTACCTCCCTGGTATCTCGAGGTTATCTTGGAACTGCATAACTTCTTATGAGTTCTTCATCTAGTACTACATTCCCACTGATTACAACTTTTCATGTGCCCTGAGTTATTAAACACTCAAAAGACACCGATAACTGAACCGAGTCCGCACTACGGTTCAACAAATTTTAAGTAATCTTATTTAAGTACGATTTTGTATCTGATCAAGTCATTCCTAGCCTGATCGGCTATATCATTATTCGTGCTAAATTTTAACTGTGCCACCCGGTCCTTATTATCGGAACACAGCTTTCGACTATGAGCTAAGCTTACGTCGATTTCCTCGTCTTATCGTTTCACCTCGAACCACACACTTTGATTCCAAGTTTGTGTCGTATATGTGGTCCCAATAATCTTTCGTTGCATCAGTCCTTTTGCTTGATGCAGTCGTGGTTCGATTTCCTCTCGTGGAGCCGCTCGACAAAAATTGTCGTGATCATCATCAACATTTTTGACTCCTTCTAGGATATCGATCGAATTCATGATGATAAGTGCCATCCTCGTTCCTTGGTAACTTGATTACCATCGACTACATCCTTACCTTCCTTTTATCGCAAACTTGTTCCGGTTATGGATGCAACTTGCTATCCAGCTTGTATTATGTTCTACCCTGAACTATTACCCTCTTGTTTTGAAGTTAATGATCGGCCGTTCATTCTTAGCCTATCTGTTATTGAATCACCATTCTAACAGTTGATCAGGCTACCTATGCCCATATTTCAGCTTCACTCTTCAACCAATGTTTAAATTGTGTATGTTTTTCTCGAGCATACCACATTATATCATTTGATTTGACAAATGTTATCTCCTTGTTCACATAAGTGTGGAAATCCATCTTTTGAAAATCTCAATGAATTGTTGCCGAGTTCATCAGCCACTCCTCGTCCTTTTCCTTGGTTAAATGATGAACTCTTGTTTCGAAACTTGCTTCCATAGTTCAATTCCCGAGAATCTTACAATGTCATCTTGACAATTTGTGTTGCACCTTTTCTTCTCAGGCATCCTGAGTCTAAGGTATCCTAACACCGATCAGATCTGAATCTCGGTCAGATATGATGGTTGGAACATTTTTCCAAGAGTTATAACACTGGTCTTTTATGACCCGGTAAGGTGATGGCATGCCCAACACACCTGGCCGGTTGGCCATATTGTTATAGATTCCTTTTCAGCAAGGTTATCCATTCTTCCATGAGGAAATTGTAAGACTTATTCTACAAGTTATTCCTGATGGATCCTTTGTGTTTCCAAAGTCTGATCTTCAAATGATGACCATGTCAATGCTTTCTCGGAGCATGCCTATGGTACTTCAATTTTCAACAAGACCATTTGAAGCCCAATACTAAATGTTTCTTGCTCAGTTATCCAAACACCGCTATATGGGCAATGTCATGAAATTTCTCTCCCCTTACCTAAAGGGTTTTCTGCTTTCTATCATGTCATGGATATCATGCTCTCCTCGTCCTTGGGAAAGATATACCCGTGGAATATGTGTTTAAACACATTTCCCTTTCCATTGTTCTGTTTAACCTGATGATCACGTTTTCCTTTTTCATTGGTTTGTTTGACCTCTCTTGTGATCTATATAATCTAAGCAGTAGTTTTCTCCTACTTAGGTAAACACCTCGGTGTACAATTCTGTCAATAAGACCCTGTTACTATTGTTGAAAACTTTCTGGTAAACGCCGATGGACGAGAACTCTACCTATTGGTCCGCCTCGTTCAACGAGCAGGAAAATGGTTCTCTTCGTCCCTTGCCCTTGGTACCGATGTTGTTGCCGACATAACCGACAGACTATCCTCTGACATGCCTTGCTTTCATGATCGTGCAATACGTCACCGCCCTTCCTGCTTTTAACCCACATGGTGGGCCCATAACCCACAGTTCCACAGGATCAAAACCTGACTCTCCTATACACCCTGTTGCCAAAGTTATTCCTAGAGCTTGACTTTGTATGTAATTTGCGAGCCACCTTCCTAGTGATCAATTCTGGTATCGGACACAATACTTATTCCCGTTGCTCTAAACCCCATTCACACTCTGTTTCAGGCAATGAACGATTGCCTATCCGCTTGAAACTTCTTATTGCACCGTCTTACTTTGCTCTCGATGTGTTTCATTTGTTCAACTCGAGAGATACTCATATGTTCATACTTGGGAAACCCCTAGAAGATTTTCCCTTGTAACATCCTATCGTTGTAGAGCTGCACCTTACCTATTCGTAAGTACGATGGAGATCCCGAAGAAAGGATGACAAATTAATCATGGTGACTTGAAGCAGTGAAATGAAGACATCAACAAAAGGGATCAACCTCTTCGAAAGGGCGGCCAAGACCGAGAAGACTCGTTAGGTTTTTCGCTACCAACACCTTCGCCCCTTACTCCACCGCTTAAATCTCGGGACGAGATTTCTTGTAGTGGAGGAGAATTGTGACGCCCGGGTAATTAAGCTACAGTGACCCTCTGCTAATGATGCCACGTCACCTCGTTTATAGTTGCTAATCTCGAGTTAGTTCGAAACCGATTCAAATTCAAATTCAAAAAATAGGCAAACAATAAAAGTTTTCAAATATTAAAACTAAAATGTTCGGAGTGAACCAAATATTGCATAGATAATTATGGGGGGAAAACCACACATGCATAAAATGTTTAAATAATATGAGATGGGTAAAACAGCAGCAAAACAATTATTTTAAATGCTTTTAAATACTAAACAAATGTTAATCTAGTTTATATAATCACCAAACTTTTTGGAGTAGGTGGCCTATGTTGTTATGCTAATTTAGGAGTAGGAGTTATATTTTTGTAAAGCTATTTCGCTAACTAAAATAAATAAAATAGAAAAGGGAAAATAATAAAAATAGAAGAAAACAAAAGAAATTAAAAGCCCCCCCCCTCACTGGGCCTCGGCCCAGCTGGCCATCCAACTAGGCCGGCCCACCTAACCCTTGCTTAACCCCCTGCCTCTCCCCGAAACGCTAACCCCCTTCCCCACGATCCCCACTCTCCTCCCCCCCACGCGATCTGGATCGGGGGCGCCCCAACGCACATCGCCCCGATCCCCTTGCCCCCGAGCCAGACGCCGGGGCCCGACGCCGCCCCATCGTCACCGGGCTGCCCCGCCCCACCACTCCGTCGCCGGAACGCCATTGCCGCCGCCTCGCTCCACCAATCCTCCCCGAACGACCTCCACGCGCCCGACGCCGCCGTCCTCTTCGCTCGACGCCGTCGCCGGAGACCACCTCGCCGGACTGCCTCCCCTACGATGCCGGCGTCCCCGTCTTCCTCCTCGCGCCCCGCTGCCCAGTCCCCTGCAACCCCTTGTGAGCGCCACCTCCATCTCCCTCTCTGACCCCGCACCGGGATCGTCCTCGACGGGACTCGCTCGCCCGCCGTGCTCCCGCAGCTCCGCCCGACCCTTGCCCCGTAGCCTTCCCCGCGGCCTGGTGCCCGCGGCCACCCCGCCGTACACCGCGGCCTCTGCTTCGCCTCGCTGTGCCCCCCTGCCCGTTCCTTGCCGTGTCCGACCGCGGTTGGCAACGCGCGCTCGCGCTGACACTCCCCGTCGCCGCTCCTGCTCGTGCATCCGCCCGCTGCTGCGCTCACCGGCGCCGCCGCTCAGCTCCACTCCCTCCCTGGACGTGGCTCCCCGGAGCCGCCCGCGCCTACCCCCCCTCTGACCCGACTTTCTGCAGCGCCGTCGCTGCCGCTACACGCCAGCCGCCGCCGCTCCGGAGGCTCGCCGGAGCCCCGTCTCCCCTGGCCCTGGCCGCCGGCGTGCCCCCGCGCGCCCAGCGCCTCTCGGGCTCACGCTCGTTCGGGCGCCCCGCCCCTTTGGTCGCCCGTAACCGCTAAGCCCAGGGGGCCACAGACAACTGGGCCCGCCCCCCTGTACCTATGACATGGGGGCCCCATCCCCCAGAACTTTATTAAAAAAAGAGAATTAAAAATAAATAAATAATAATTACATTAATTAATTAATCAATAAGTGAATTAATTAAGTTAATTAATCATGTTTAATTAATCTAATTAACTAGTTAGTTTAATTAAATAGTACTTAGTTTAACTAAGACCTAATTAACCTAAACAGAGTATGACAGGTGGGTCCCACTGGACCCACATGTCAGTTTGACCCAGTCAACTCTGTTGACTGCTGACGTCAGCATGACATCATGCTGATGTCATTAATTCATTTTCGAATTAATTTAAATAATTAATTAAATACCAGAAATTAATAAAATCTTTAGAAAATCATATCTTTTAATCCGTAATTCGGATGAAAATACTTTGTACATGAAAGTTGCTCAGAACGACGAGACGAATCCGGATATGCAGCCCGTTCGTCCGCCACGCATCCCTAGCATAGCAAACACGCAACTTTCCCCCTCCGGTTCATCGTCCGAAAACGCAAAACCGGGAATACTTTCCCGGATGTTTTCCCCCTTCACCGGTACCACCTCGTACCGCGTTAGGGCACACCTAGCATCACGCTTTGTCATGTCATGCATCGTCATGCATTTGTTTGCATTATATTTATTGTTTCTTCCCCCTCTTCTCTCGCTAGACACCGAGACCGACGCCGCTGCTACCCAGTACGACTACGGTGTTGATGACCCCTCTCTCTTGCCAGAGCAACCAGGCAAGCCCCCCCTTGATCACCAGATATCGCCTACTCTCCTCTATGCTGCTTGCATTAGAGTAGTGTAGCATGTTACTGCTTTCCGTTATTCCTATCCTGATGCATAGCCTGTCCTTGCTACTACTGTTGTTACCATTACCTGCTATCCTACTGCTTAGTATTGGATGCTAGTGTTCCATCAGTGGCCCTACACTCTTGTCCGTCTGCCATGCTATACTACTGGGCCATGATCACTTCGGGAGGTGATCACGGGCATATATAATATACTTTACACAGTTACCTTACTTATGATACTGTTCGGAGATGGGGGCTGAAGGGGCAGGTGGCTCCATCCCGGTAGAGGTGGGCCTGGGTTCCCGACGGCCCCTGACTGTTACTTTGAGGCGGAGCGACAGGGCAGGTTGAGACCACCTAGGAGAGAGGTGGGCCTGGCCCTGGTCGGCGTTCGCAGATACTTAACCCTTTTAACGAGATCTTGGTATTTGATCTGAGTCTGGCCATTTGGTCTATACGCACTAACCATCTACGCGGGAGTAGTTATGGGTATCCCGGCGTCGTGGTATCAGCCGAAGCCTTCGTGACATCAGCAACGGAGCGGCGCACGCTGGATTGGACTGGAACGCCTATTAGGCTAGGTCTGCTTCCGGCCGCCCACGTAACGTGCAGGTGTGCTAAGGGCGATAGGCCCAGACCCCTGGGCGCTTAGGTTTAGACCGGCGTGCTGACCTCTCTGTTGTGCCTAGGTGGGGCTGCGACGTGTTGATCTTTCGCGGCCGGGCATGACCCCGAAAAGTGTGTCCGGCCAAATGGGATCAGGCGTGTTGGGGTATGTGGTGCACCCCTGCAGGGAAGTTAATCTATTCGAATAGCCGTGATCTTCGGTAACAGGACGACTTGGAGTTGTACCTTGACCTTATGACAACTAGAACCGGATACTTAATAAAACACACCCTTCCAAGTGCCAGATACAACCGGTGATCGCTCTCTCACAGGGCGACGAGGGGAGGATCATCGGTTAGGATTATGCTATGCGATGCTACTTGGAGGACTTCATCCTACTCTCTTCTACATGTTGCAAGACGGAGGCTGCCAGAAGCGTAGTCTTCGAAAGGATTAGATATCCCCCTCTTATTCTAGCATTTTGCAGTTCAGTCCACATATGATACCCCTTACTCCATTTGATACCCATGCATATGTAGTGTAGTTCCTTGCTTGCGAGTACTTTGGATGAGTACTCACGGTTGCTTTCTCCCCCTTTTCCCACTTTTCCTTTCATTCTGGTTGTCGCAACCAGATGCTGGAGTCCAGGAGCCAGACGCCACCGTCGACGACGACCCCTACTACACCGGAGGTGCCTACTACTACGTGATGCCCGCTGACGACGACCAGGAGTAGTTAGGAGGATCCCAGGCAGGAGGCCTGCGCCTCTTTCGATCTGTATCCCAGTTTGTGCTAGCCTTCTTAAGGCAGACTTGTTTAACTTATGTCTGTACTCAGATATTGTTGCTTCCGCTGACTCGTCTATGATCGAGCTCTTGTATTCGAGCCCTCGAGGCCCCTGGCTTGTAATATGATGCTTGTATGACTTATTTTATTTGTAGAGTTGTGTTGTGATATCTTCCCGTGAGTCCTTGATCTTGATCGTACACATTTGCGTGCATTATTAGTGTATGGTCAAATCGGGGGTGTCACAGCTTACACCGGTCGCCACCATCACGGGCATGGCTTGCTGCTAAAAGGAGACACAGGCAAAAAGTGCCCGACGCCCATCGGGGACGAAACTGGACGCGCACCATGGAAAACAGGGCAAAACCACCGACGAGCCATTGACTCGTCTATGAATGAGTACACACACTCCGATGGCCATGGTGGAGCACGCATAGCAACTGGCGACGTCCGACTAGTGGCTGTGGCCTACTGCTCCGGCCAGTGCACGACGGACGCCTCCCCGGCGCCCTCTACGCTTAAGCCGCTCAACGAAATTCCACAAAGGAAAATGGTATAAGAGAGGAGTGTTAACTCTAACTCTGGCGGGTGGGCCCCACATGTGACATAAGGTCAACGCAAACATGGTTGACTCTTAGTGACACATGGCACCGACCACATTCCTGTATGTTAGAAATCAGATTTATTCGGTCTAAATCGATCATCAATGTTTATTGAGAAAATGAGTAAAAACATCTGTATATAAGCAAACCTGGAATTGAGCTTCAAATGTGATGTTTTTTCAATTCACTCGGACACGTCTACAAACATGAAACAGTGTTATACCTTCTCCTCCTCAAATTTTTGCCCCTCCAGCAACCCGGTGGGGGTTCCTCGCCGCCGTCTCAATGTCACGCATCCCCCCAGAACTTGCCGCCGCCATCAGCCTTATCGCTCACATTGCCCCTCCCCCCCTCGCACCGTCAAGTCCGCCCGGTACTAGATTCACCTCCCAATTTTTGCTTCAACGCACCATATTGTACTGTTCGACGTGTGTGCGTTCAGACACATCCTCGAATTGTTGACCCGTAGTAATCCAGTCCGAATGATGAGATGAAAACACAAATTTGAGCAAATAGATGGTATAGTAGTACAAGAGATTAACCAAAGCACATATCTGCGGCTGAGAGTCTTGGCATCAGTTGTGCTACAACTGTGCTATAGAACACTAGCTTATTAATGGCCGGAACAGCAGCACGGCCAATCTTGACATAACTTTGTTTACAACATAAAACACTACTGCAATGCTAGGCATTTTAGAAGATCTCCTTGTAGACTATGTTTTTTGCCATCCCTTTGTTTGCGCGTTCTTCGTCATCGGCGATCAGGATCTTCAGGCCATGCCTGTTTGTCACTCTGGAGACTGCCACATAGAGTTTCCCATGAGTGAAAACTTGCCTGGGCAAGTAGAGGCCGACCTTGTTCAAAGATTGTCCCTGGCTCTTGTTGATTGTCATCGCGAAGCACACAGACAGAGGATATTGCTTTTTTTTTGAGAAAACGCAAAGAGTTTTGCGTTTCATTGCATTGAAGAGAAGGGATATTATAATCCTCCTAGGAGGCTGGGGCTACAAAGGTCTGTGTACTCAGTCAGTGGACGTCCCAGGACGTGGGCAGGACTACCCTGAGCCCCTTTGCCCCGGCTTGTGCCCATCATTTGGCTTCCGTTTTAATTCTATCCACTAGTGCTACTATCGATGGCCGTGTGTTTTCAAAAACACATTCATTGCGCTGCTTCCAGATCATCCAAGGGACTAGCATGGAGATGGAATGCAATCCTTTGTGCATCGCGTGCGGTGTCCCTCCCTTCGTTCGCTGCCACCAGTCTGTTAGTGAGGGTTCGTTGTGTGGTGGCTGTGCTGGAATGCGCGTCCAGTCCAGGGTGGCGTGCCAGGCTTGCTGCGCGAAAGGGTAGGTCAGGAGTAGGTGCTGGATGGTTATCGGCTCTTGATCGCAGAGGAGGCATCTGGGGTGGTGTTGCAGGCCGCGACGGGCCAGCCGTTCAGCTGTCCAGCACCGGTCTTGGCTGGCCAGCCAATGGAAGAATCAGACTCTGGGTGGTGCCCAGCTCTTCCATGTCAGCTTCCATGAGGGGCATCTCGTGGATCCATGAAAGGTCGCAGCGTAGCATGACTGCGCCGTGTAAGTGCCGTTTGCCGTCCACCTCCAGAGCATTTGGTCAGGAGCATTTGTGAGGGTGATGCACTGCACGGCCTGCCAAAGCCTCAGGTATTGCCCAATTTCATGTATCCCAAGCACTCCCTGGATGTCCCGTGCCCAAGCGTTGCCTGTTAGAGCCTCCGCCACCGTTCTCACCTTGCGCCTCCGCTTGGGTATGCACTGGTAAAGCGCAGGGGCGATCTCGCGGATGGATTGCCCTTGGAGCCAGCGGTCGTCCCAGAACAGGGCCGTCAATCCGTCACCGAGGATCATGGCAGTGGAGGCAAAGAACAGCGCATGCTCCTCTGTAGTGAACTGCAAGTCAAGGCCTTGCCATGCGCGGTTGTCGTCCGTGCGAGTGTACGACAACCATCGCAACCGCAGTGCCAGGCCAGCGCGCTCCAGGTCCCGTATCCCCAGGTCACCATATTCCAATGGACGGCAAACATGGCGCCAGTTGACGTGGCAGTGCCCACCATTGGCAGTTGCACGTCCGGCCCATAGGAAGCCCCGTTGTATCTTCTCCAGCTGCCTCAGGGTCTTCTGGGGGGGGGGCGAAGGCGAGCAGTTGGTGAACCGGGATGGCCTCGAGCACCGCTTTGACCAATGCGAGCCGTCCAGCCTTATTCATGAGCCATGCTTTCCAAGTTGGAAGCCTGGCTGCCACTGAATCCACGAGGGGTTGGAGCTGGGCGGCCGTGGGACGGCGCAATGTGAGCGGAATGCCGAGGTAGGTGATGGGCAGGTCTGCCGTCCTGCATCCAACATGGGCGATCGCTACAGCCGCGTCGGGGTCGCCATGAAGGATGGTGGCCGAGCTCTTGGCGTAGTTCACCTGGAGGCCGCTAGCTTCACCGAAGAGTGTAAGTATGCCCTTGATGGCCTCCATGTCTCCCGGTGTGGCATGGCAGAAGAGCATCACATCGTCGGCGTATAAGGAGATGGCCGGGATGGCTCGTCGGGGGTGCAGCTGTTGCAGGATGCCGGACTCGTGTGCACGGCGGATGAGGCGCCCGAGGGTGTCCACGGCAAGCACGAAGAGCTGTGGCGACACGGGGTCGCCCTGTCGCAGTCCGCATCGGTGCCAAGTCGGCGGCCCTGGCTCGCCGTTCAGCATGACCCTGGTGCTCGAGGTCGAAAGCAGTATCGCAAGCCACTCCCGGAACCGAGGCCCGAACCCGTACCGGTCCAGCACCTCGAAGAGGAAGTGCCAAGATAGGGAGTCGAAGGCTCGCGTGAGGTCAAGTTTGAGCATGACTCTTGGGACCCTGAGTTGGTGCAGTAGCTTCATGGATTGTCTGACCAGGACAAAATTGTCGTGGAGGCTCCGACCTGGGATGAATGCATTCTGGTTGCAGCTGACCAGGTCGCCCAACCTTGGCGCAAGGCGAAGCGAGAGTACTTTCGCGAAGATCTTGGCCACGAGGTGTATCAGGCATATCGGCCGGTAGTCGCGGAGCTGACAGGCATCGACGCGCTTCGGGAGCAGGGTCAACAGGGCCTGGTTAAGTTTGCTGAAGCCGCGACCGCGCAGCAGAAAGAGCGGATGGAAGATGTCTAGGAAGTCCTGTTTGACTGTACTCCAGCATGCCCGCAAGAACTCGGCTGTAAATCCGTCGGGCCCAGGCGCCTTGCGTGCTGGGAGGCTTTTGACGGCGTCCCATATCTCCTCGGGGCTGAATGGGGCGTCGAGGCAAGTCAGGTCGCGAGGCTGCGATAGATCCAGCGAGTGGCCATGGGTGGGGGCCGAGCCCAGCAGGTCGTCGAAATGAGAGAAGGCCGCCTGCGCCATCCCTTCCTGGTCCGCGATCACGTGTCCATCTACGGTGAGGCTGTGGATGTGGTTCTTCTGCCGGCGGAAAGAGCACTGTCGATGGAAGAATGTCGTGTTGGCGTCTTCATCCTTGAGCGTGGTGATGCGTGCCTGCTGCCTCGCAATCGTGCGTTCCAACGACGCAAGCCCAAGGTATGATATTTTTAGCTGCCTCCGCAACCAGTCCTCAGGGGGGATATTGCTTTCTTATTAGAACGAATGGCCATTTAGGCTCGACTGTCAAAGTGATGATCTGAGGGATGCATACCTTACTACCGACGTGTGCTCCAGTTATGATCCGCGCTTTGATGACTCTTTTTCCAAGTTTTGTGATTGTCATTCTAGTACCGTTACATAGCCTTGCACTTTGATTGATGTTGCGAAGAAGCATCACTGGCAGACCAACTTTGAGCTCAAGTAGGTGATCTGGACATCCCGTGTGCTTTAACTTGTTTAGAAACTCTGTAGTATACAGCAATTCCGTTTCATGGCTGTAAGACATTGATCTGCTCACACTGTCATAGCTCAGGTATGTCACCCTGTCACCTTGGATTTGACGCATGATATCCTTATTTATCTCTTTGACTGTCTCATTCAATGGACACAATATCGCCCTTTCTTCCAGGAACTTCTGTATGCATAGATTATCTTGCAGGTCAGGATAGGTACTTTGGATGATTTTTGTTTTCGGATCATCTTCGTTTTGTAGAAGCAGGTCGCTGGGGATACTTACATACTCCTTTTCATCTAATAAACATGGGTCTCCATTGCTGATCTGTAGTATCCATTCCGCAAATTCTGCAGTTTTCTGCTGCTCTGCTTGCTCATTGGACAGAGAATTGAGCCGCATAATTTTAGTAAGGTTGAATACCTTGAAATGTTGCCAGAGGTATGAGCATTTGATTGATGCACTTATAGTGTGCTCCCTTCTTCCCTTTGGCACAACAGGGAGGATTTGTCGGAAGTCCCCTCCTAGAACAACTGTCATGCCGCCGAAGGGCTTGTTGCAACTATTCTCATTGGTGAACCTGAGCACATCTCTTAGGCTCTTGTCAAGTGCCTCGAAGCATTTTTTGTTTGCCATTGGAACTTCGTCCCATATTATTAGTGATGTCTTCACTAATAGATCAGCCACCTCAGAACCTTGGTTGATGTAGCATGTAGATTGATCTGTCAGGTTGATTGGAATATTGAATGCTGAGTGTGGGTAGATGACTCTCGCGACCGCGTCGCCCCCGCGGGCGACCGGTCGCGCCTCCAGCGCCTCCTCCCCGAGCTCTCCCCCTCCCCTCTCTCCTTGCTGGCGTCTGGCGCCAGGCCTGGCCCGAGCGGCGGTGGCGGCGGTGGCCACTGGCCTTTCCCCTCGCCGGTCGCTCTGACGTGGGGCGGTGCGGCGCTGCGGGGTGCTCCTAGGCGGCGACGGTCCGGCGCGGCGGCGGTGCCCCCCGGCGTGGTGGCGGGGGATCTTCTGGGCGGCGGCGCTGCCGTTGGCGGCGGGGCGGCGCGACGGTGTGATCTGGCGGCACCCGCTCGGCCCAGATCTGGGCCCTTCGGGCCCCATCTGGGTCTGCGCGGGCCGGCGGCAGGGAGGGTCATTGGTGTGGCTTCCGGGAGGCCGGGGAGCGGCGATGGGCGGGTGGATGCTGGCGGCGCTGGTGCCGCCCTGCTGCAGCGTGGCCGGCGGGGCTTTATGGGCCCAAATCGGTCCTGGCCGGGCCAGGGGTGGCCTGGTATGCCCTGCTGCTGCGTCCGGACGGCGACCGCGACGGTGCCAGAGACTCGGGCCTCCCACACGATGGCCGTGGGGGTAGTTCCCTCCCGCGTGGCTCCGGTGCTGCTGCTCCTGTCGCCTCGTGCGTCTCTCTCCATCCTCTTGGCCTCGTGGTGGTGATCTTGGTGAGGCGGCGTGGGTGGCGTCAAGACCGTGGTGGCGCATGCTGGTGGGCGGCGAGGTGGCTGGTTGGCTCCGGCCTGGTTGGGCGGTGGGGTTTGGAGTGCGGGAGAAATCCCTTGCCGGCTCTCTTTCGGCTCCGATGCGGTGACACCTGCGGTTGCCATGATCCCTTCTTGGAGGGTGTCGGATGTATCCATCCCCCACTTCCTTTCGCGTGCCGGGGGAAACCCTAGGACATGTCCGGGCAGCAGCATCGTCGATATCGCATCCCTTGTTGGAGGTGCTGCTTGGTACGCGGTGGGTCGGAGCCTGGGTCTATGGTGGGTCAATTTCGGAGGGCGCAGCGGTGGCGGGTCATCCGCGCTTTGTCGAGTTGCCATTGTTGGCATTTCTTTCTTCTTCTTTGTTCTTTTTCTTTTCTTTGGGCTTGTTGTGCTTCTCGCCCGAGCATTCCTATGTATCGGTGTTGGTTGCTTTGGAATACAAAGCGGGGGGAAACCCTTTTTCGGTAATGCTGAGTGTGCTGTTCTACCTCCTTGAAGCAGAAGCGCTGCGACGCTAGAAGATGCAACTGTGAGTACGATTTTTCCCTCCGATCGTAGCCTTGTAGTGATAGCTTTCCAAAAGGTATGTCTTACCTGTCCCACCATAGCCATCCACAAATATCATTTTCCCTAACGATTGATCCGCTGACTCTATTATTGCATCAAAGGCCTTCTTTTGATCTAAATTTAGATTGTTCACTACTTGCACGTGTTCAGCCTTCAACTTGTCTTTGTTGTAGTTCATTTCCTCATTTATAAGGCTGTTCTCAGTTCCATTTAACTCGGGCATGTTTAGTAGCTCTATTCCAGGGTATTCCTTTAGTGACTTTCCGGCTTGTCCCATTTTCTTCTCAATTTCGATTGAAGTGCATTTTCTATTGTGTGAAGGAGTGAAGGGGGTTGGGAAGTACATGATCCAGCTTGGTGTGTGCTGTATGTCTTTAGAGAGTGCCTCCCAGTTGGATTCCCATAGCATCCTTGGGTCAGTAACCTCACAGTAGCACAAAATAGTTGCAAACAATTGGCGCAGTTGCACCCCAGATGCCCATTCGAATGCTTCCTTGATGCACTCAATCCACTCCTTGTCATCCTTAAGAAGCCCTAGCGCATGACATGCTGATTTGTATGTCCTGATGTCTTCAAATGTCATGCAACCCTTCACAGTGTTGAGGAGAACTCTGAGATAGTACCTTTCACCGCTTGCAGGATGTGCATTGTAGATCCTGCCAATTTTCTTTCCTCTTATTCGCCTTGTCCACTTCTTTTCTTTCTTAACCCATCTCCATTGTGTAGAAAACTCTGCATATGTTAGTTATCGGGCATCTTCATGCTTTTTGTTCATCTCCATCCACTCAGTAAACACAGTGACACCTGATCTTGGCCGCTGTATTATTTCATCTAGGTTTGTTGAGTCCGGAAAAATTACCTGTTGCTTGTTTTCCTGGTGGAACAATAGCCTCTGAACAGATGGTTCCTGGTACCGCAGAGGAAACTTGAATATTCGCCAGCATGCTTCAGTTGCTGTTATGTATCTGCATCTAAGGTACATTTTAATCTCATCGTTGTTTTTTGATTGGTCTTTTTCTTCAACCATTGCTGTTGCTTGGTTATCTCCTTCACGGATATCCTTAAAGAGGTATTTGATTGGCATATATTGGTTACACAACTCCACATTTATGTGTGCTTGAAATTTTACCAGGAGATCTTTGTTGTATGGGACAACAAATCCGTTATTCAACTTGACTCCTCCCTTATCTATTTGTCGGCCATTATCCCGTCTCTTGTATCTTGGGAAGTTGTCTTCATCAACGACCGTCTCATCACAGAATTCTTTTGGAAAGTACTTACTGCACATACGTTTTTCCATGCAGGGTGACTTTGGATTTTCCTCACCACATGGTCCGTGCATCATAAAATTCTTGACAGCTTCAAATGTTTCCGGATCCCTGTCCTTGTCCGGGATTTCAGCGCATATAATTTGATCTGTTTGTGAGGGCTTGAGACACTTCCCTTTCTCTCTTCTGTCAAGGAATATTAGTATATGGGCATGTGGGAGTCCTCTCTTCTGGAATTCTATTGTGAAGATGACTGCATATATGTTTTCACTTTGTATTAGTAAATTACTAGTATAAAAAAGTGCAAGCATGTATTACTGATAAGTGACGATTTACTGATACTCACTTGCTTTAGTCTTTCCAAAATGTTGTTTACTCTTAATATCAAACATTAGCTCTTTTAGTTTTATATGAACACTCGAACTACAATGTCAGGTCGTTCTGCTGGTTTCTGGTTCCCGGCTTCATCTAGCATCAACTGAATCTCAGGCCAATTAGGGTTGCATGTGAATGTTACGAACAAGTCAGGATGTCCAGCCCAACGGCATATTGCCATCAGATCTTGGTAGTTTCGCTCTATGTTTCGAGGACTTCCTGTGAAACTTGCTGGGAGTACTATTCTCCTCCCTACTTACTCTGTCAGTGTGTCTCCTTTTCTGAATGCGTCCTGTAGTCCATCATAAAGTTGTGTTCTTAAATTTCCTTGATTTTTTCTGATCCAATTGAGCCTATCCTGTTCGATGCATGTATAGACATCTACCACAAACTGCATTGACAGATTTCCACACATTAGCATTAACATTGACTGGCCTGGGCGCTGTTGGAGGTGATATGCATAGTATTCCAACATGGTGATGTATTTCTTGTTACTTACACCTTTCTTTTTTTTTGTACTTGATTCCAAGTCTATAACCATCTTCCCCGTATGGGAAGAGCAACGGGTATTGCAGGGCCATGAATTTTGGATGGATTTCTGATACCCTTTTAGGTTTCATATCTTTGTACTCGAGAACAATGTCACGTCCGTAATGTTTTTGGGTTGGATCTTTGACTATCAGTGCAGCAATTTCTGATATTGATGGCATGTTATCTTACCTCCCATTTTGATCCCTGCTGCCAAGTAAACGCAGAGTGAAGTTGTTGTAGTCATCTTCTTTAAATCTATCTCTTGCCATTCGGAATGATTGTGCTAATGTGTTATTCTCGTCGAGCATGCTTAGTAGGCCACTGACAATTGTTTGCTTTAGTGAGGCATCACGTTCACCAGATTTTGATGCTTCTACCCTATTTTGGATCTCATTATCTGTGTCATAGATATACAACTGCTGGAAACGAGGCCTATTTCCTTCTTCGGGTAGCAGGGTTCCTATCTGGTGGCGGTTCTGGCCATTCAGTTGGAAAACATAAGGTCCACGCCCTTCGTTTATTTTCTTATCCAAAGTCCCCCCCCATTGATGTGAACGCAAACATGGAATTGTAAGACCTAATGTTCTTTCGGTAGTTTGCTGATATTTTTCCTCCACCCCTTGTCAATAAACTTCTAAGGTAAGACGGTGGTTCTTTAAATGGTGGCAAGATAATCTTCCCTTGTTTGCAGCATTGTGCAAAGGATGGTTGTCTTGTTCTGGAAGATTGTATTCTTTCTGCATACGACATAAGTGCATGGCTGTGTTGGCAAATGTATGTTGGCCCCCCAAAGTTCCATATCTTATTGGCATTAGAATTATCATCCTTGTCCATTTCACCGTTATTGGTTCTAGCATGCCTTCTGCTCTTGTGAGTTGAATTTGTGCTTTCCTCTTCATTCGTGCTGTTCTCGTTAATTCATCCTGGCGTCTTCGTTTCATCATCTGCTCAGCCATCATTGCACTATCTACAACTGATGATTCTGTGACTTGTGCTGGTTGATAATTTGAATTTGCCCTTACCGCATGGCAATATTGGCTAGTACATAAATTTTGAAATCTCAAGTCCATTATTTGTTGATTCTGTATAGCTGATGCCCCTTCAAAGTTCCATACCTTACTACCACTGGAATTACTGTCTTTGCTTTTTTCAGTGTTATTCATCCGGGCACGTTTGCTACCCCCTTTCAGTTGAAGTTGTGCTTTCCTCTTCATCCTTGCTGTTCTTGCTAATTCATTTTGTTGCCCTTGTTTCGTAATTTGCTTCACAGTTACTGCACTGTGTACAGTTGATGATTCCTTGACTTGCAATGGTTGATGATTTGAATTTCCTCGTGACACCTTGCAAATTCGGCACATGCATAGTTTTGTACCCAAGTTCCAGCACAGTATTTGTTGATCTGTATAGCTATTGGCAGGTAGGGCATCTTTTCCTCTGCTTTTCTCCATCAGGTCGACGTTTAGTGCCCTCTTGAGTTGATGTTCTTGCTATTGCCTTTTTCACTTGCTTGCCAGATTATGATACTGTATTTTATTTATTTTCCTGGTCTTTATGCCCCTGAGTTCGGGTCATACACTCGTATTTCTCCCTTCAAGATTTGTACTAATTCTTTTGACTGGCTTTAATTGTTTTGGTCCTGATGGGCACTATTTTCTTGCACACACGGGAGAGTTCCTTAGCTTAACCAATAAAAGATAATGTGTAACATAAGCAAAAATTATGATGCACAGTAGATCTTTTGGGCTGGAATGAAGAACGCACAATTCTTACGAATGATACAAGTCAAATTCAGTATTTAAAGAAAAAGTTGTGTGATCAAATAGCAGAAGGCAACTTAACATAGTACTCACTCCGATCCGAAAATAAGTGTTGCAGTTTTGAACTGGGGTTAGTTCAAAACTGCGACACTTATTATGGATCGGAGGTAGTATTATTTAGTCAGCAAGCCAAGTTAAGTCCTGCAGAAGTTGGCAACAGCTTAAATTAGTGCTGAAAGCGTGCTTATAAATGTTCAAATTAGACCCATGTTATTACCCACGTGAGCTAAGACAATCATCATGTTTCTTTCCTGTTTATGTTTCTTTCTTGCTTTATATATATGTTGCTAACTTGATACAGGACAAAGCTTTGTGCCGAATAGGCAGAAATAGGAGGATGGGAGACCCAACGGCTCTCGTACGACCAGGCAACTCGGGGGGCGACTCCGCGGGTGACAGCGGGGGCAACCCCGGGGTGGCGGCGGATGGATGGACGGCGGTGCGACCTGCCGTGGAGCGCGCGCGGTGGTGCGTCTCGCCCGGCGGGCGGTCCCCTGGCTCGCCCCCCTCTGGGAGCAGGTTCTGGGCGCTGGGGGGAGGCGACTCCAACAGCGACGAGGAGGAGTCAATTCAGGTTAGTAGTCAGGTGAGTGAAGGTGGTTTGCTGAGGCCGCCGGCGGCGTGCTCGGTGGGTGATTTTGTCGCCCGCGCGGAGGAGCTGGGGGGCTCTTTCAAGGCTGGTCGCCGGCGCGCGTTCGCTCCTGGTGGGCATGGCGGGCGCCGCCTGGCGCCGCGGATCTGGCGGCCGCCGAGGGGCGTGGATGCGGGCCCCGAGGGCCGCTCACGTGTCCTGCCGGAGGTGGGGCGCCTCGATCTGGTGGTGGCTGCGCCACCTTCGGGCTCGGTGAGCTCGCTGGCGTCGACAGGGGTCGGCGACGGCGGCGGGGTTGCCCCTGCTAGGGAGCCGCGGATCCTGGCTAGGGTTTCGGTGTCGACGACGCCCGGGCCGGCTCCCTCGATGGGCCTGTCGGACTGGCCCAGCCTGCCAGAGCGTGGGCTGGGGGGCCCACTGGCCGACCCGCCTGCGTCTTCGCCAGTGGGGGCGCTCCCCGGTGCTTAGGCCTGGCCAGCCTGGCCCGGTAGCCTTGCGCCTGCATGCGATTAGGCTCGGGCCCAACAAGGTGGAGGAGGTGCGGTCGCTTCCGCCTATTAATAGGTGGCTGTGGCTGCCAACGGGTGCCCTAGATCTGTCGCTAGGGTTTCCCGCATCCCACTCGCAAGTGCGGCGATTCGGGCATCTCGCTCGTCGTCCGCTCCGCTCTGCTCCTCCCCCTCCCCTCACCTGCTCGTTCGCAACCGCGGTGCGGATGGGATCCCGCCGCGTGGAGAAGCCTCCCATGTCGCCTCCGATCCCGGCGGCCGAGCGTCAGTGTGAGCAAGATCTGCGGGCGAAAGCGCTCTCCAAGGTGCCGGCGCCCCCCGCCGGGGAGACGGGCTGGGGGCCGCCGCCTCCTTGGTGGCTTGCAGAGCAAGAGTGGAAGAAGATGGAGGATCGCGAGCGCAAAAAGAAGAAGAAGGAGGAATATCGGCGCCATGGTCTAGAGCAGAAGAAAGAGCTCAAGAGGAAAGAATCTCTGCTCCTTCCGAGCGGCGAGCGGGCTGGGGACCCTCTTGCCAAGAAGCAGAAGCAGAAGGGGGTTGGCTCGGCGCTGCCGTCTCTGGCGGCCGGGCCGTCGGCGTCGAGGGGTTCGGTCGATGCCCCGATCCCAGTGGAGGAGTCCGACGGGCCAGAGTGCTTCAAGTGTGGCCGGGCGGGCCACTACCAGAACATGTGCCACTTCAAGCCCTTGTGCGTCGTATGCCATGAGGAGGGACACACGTCGGCGCACTGCCCCACGTGCGGGCGGCCTCTGTTGCTTCAGATCATGGGCAACGCCATCCCCGGCGAGGGCTTCTTCTGCCCGCCTTACGTGGAGACGGAGGGCGAGGAGGTGCGCGCCCCGGTGGTGGCGGACGCTGCGTTCATCTCGGTGGCGCCCGGAAAGCTGTCGATCCCCATCTTGCAGGCGGAGCTCCCCCACCGTCGGGGACGACTTGTTCTCCGTTGTCTTCCCCAACAAAGCCATGCTACGGATGGAGACGCGCAGCGGCAAGCTGTACCTCTCCATCAACGACATCATGGCAGAGATCAAGGAAGCGCTTCTGGAGGAGCCCAAGGCCGAAATCATGTCGGATGTGTGGGTCAAGCTCTGGGGTGTGCCGCCCAAGCACCGCCGCGTGGATCGCCTCATGGCAGGGACAGTGATAATTGGGCGTCCGATGGAGGTGGACAAGACGTCGTTGGTGGGGCTCGGTCCCGTGCGGATGCGCTTTGCGTGTCGCTCCCCGGCCAAACTCAAGGGGTATGTCCAAGTGTGGTTCAACAGTGAGGGCTTCAACATTCGGCTGGAGGCCGAGGCGGGTGGTTTGCAGGGTGCCGTTGTTGGGGAACGTAGCATAAATTCAAAATTTTCCTACGTGTCACCAAGACCTATCTATGGAGTCATCTAGCAACGAGGGAGGAGTGGATCTACATACCCTTGTAGATCGCGCGCGGAAACGTTCAAGAGAACGGGGTTGATGGAGTCGTACTCGTCGTGATCCAAATCACCGATGATCCTAGCGCCGAACGGACGGCACCTCCGCGTTCAACACACGTACGGAGCAGCGACGTCTCCTCCTTCTTGATCCAGCAAGGGGGGAGGAGAGGTTGATGGAGATCCAGCAGCACGACGGCGTGGTGGTGGAAGTAGCGGGATTCCAACAGGGCTTCGCCAAGCGCTGTGGGAGGAGGGAGATGTGTCATGGGAGGGAGAGGGAGGCGCCAGGGCTTAGGTGTTGCTGCCCTCCCTTCCCCCACTATATATAGGGCCAAGGGAGAGGGGGGGGGGCGCAGCCTTGGCCCTTCCTCCAAGGAAGGGTGCGGCCAAGGGAGGAGTCCATCCTCCCCAAGGCACCTAGGAGGTGCCTTCCCCCTTTAGGACTCTTCCTTTCCTTCATCTCTTGGTGCATGGGCCTCTTGGGGCTGGTGCTCTTGGCCCATATAGGCCAAGGCGCACACCCCTACAGCCCATGTGGCCCCCCGGGGCAGGTGGACCCACTTGGTGGACCCCCGGGACCCTCCCGGTGGTCCCGGTACGTTACCGATAAAACCCGAAACTTTTCCGGTGACCAAAATAGGACTTCCCATATATAAATCTTTACCTCCGGACCATTCCGGAACTCCTCGTGACGTCCGGGATCTCATCCGGGACTCCGAACAACTTTCGGGTTACCGCATACTAATATCTCTATAACCCTAGCGTCACCGAACCTTAAGTGTGTAGACCCTACGGGTTCGGGAGACATGCAGACATGACCGAGATGACTCTCCGGTCAATAACCAACAGCAGGATCTGGATACCCATGTTGGCTCCCACATGTTCCACGATGATCTCATCGGATGAACCACGATGTCAAGGACTTAATCAATCCCGTATACAATTCCCTTTGTCTAGCGGTACGATACTTGCCCGAGATTCGATCGTCGGTATCCCGATACCTTGTTCAATCTCGTTACCGACAAGTCTCTTTACTCGTTTTGTAACACATCATCCCATGATCAACTCCTTGATCACATTGTGCACATTATGATGATGTCCTACCGAGTGGGCCCAGAGATACCTCTCCGTTTACACGGAGTGACAAATCCTAGTATCGATTCGTGCCAACCCAACAGACACTTTCGGAGATACCTGTAGTGTACCTTTATAGCCACCCAGTTACGTTGTGACGTTTGGCACACCCAAAGCACTCCTACGGTATCCAGGAGTTGCACAATCTCATGGTCTAAGGAAATGATACTTGACATTAGAAAAGCTTTAGCATACGAACTACATGATCTTGTGCTATGCTTAGGATTGGGTCTTTGTCCATCACATCATTCTCCTAATGATGTGATCCCATTATCAATGACATCCAATGTCCATGGTCAGGAAACCGTAACCATCTATTGATCAACGAGCTAGTCAACTAGAGGCTTACTAGGGACATGGTGTTGTCTATGTATCCACACATGTATCTGAGTTTCCTATCAATACAATTCTAGCATGGATAATAAATGATTATCATGAACAAGGAAATATAATAATAACTAATTTATTATTGCCTCTAGGGCATATTTCCAACAGTCTCCCACTTGCACTAGAGTCAATAATCCAATTCACATCGATATGTGATTAACACTCAAGGTCACATCCCCATGTGACTAACACCCAAAGAGTCTACTAGAGTCAATAATCTAGTTCACATTACCATGTGATTAACACTCGATGAGTTCTGGGTTTGATCATGTTATGCTTGTGAGAGATGTTATGTCAACGGATCTGAACCTTTTAGATCCGTATGTGCTTTACAAATCTCTATGTCATCTCCTAGATGCAGCTACCACGTTCTATTTGGAACTATTCCAAACAACTGTTCTACTATACGAATCCAGTTTACTTACTAAGAATAATCTGGATTAGTGTCAAAGTCTGCATCGGCGTAACCCTTTACGACGAACTCTTTTACCACCTCCATAATCGAGAAAATTCCTTAGTCCACTAGTTACTAAGGATAACTTTGACCGCTGTCCTGTGATCCATTCTTAGTCCTCTAGGGCATATTTCCAACAGCCGTCCCCCCTCCCCTCCCCCTTCAAACATGGACAAGGGGCCGGATGGCAAGGACAAGGACAAGGACACGAGCATGGGTGATGACTCCATTGACACCGTGACTTGGGACAAGCCGGGCTTTAAGGACAAGGTCTCCGCGGCCGCGGCCCCGGCTCCGGGGGCTGCCAAGGATCATGAGGAGCGGCAAGTGGTTGTGGGCAGCAACGAGACGGGCTTTAACCAATACGGCTCCAACATGTCCCTCGGCCTCGACCTTGACAAGGGCATTTCGGCTTCGTGCGACTCAGAGGGTCGCTCGATGCTCGTCTCCCCGATGGCCCCCAAGTCTGCGATCGGTCTTGGTGGCGGTGGGGTGCGGCTCCATAAGACGGCGGGCCGCAAGACTCCCCCGGTGGCGCCGGCGAGCCCACCCTCGGTCCGTGCGGGCACGCCTGCCTCGCACCGGCCGGTGGTGATGTCATTGGAATCTCCTGGGGGTCTGGTTGGCGGCCCCATGCAGGCTGTCCCCCCTCCTCCCTCCGACGCGCTCCGGGCGGAGGTGGCCAAGGCGGTGCCCATATCCACGGCCAAGCGCTCCAAGGCGGTGGTGGCGGCCCCGGTGGCGTAGGAGCGGGCAAGCTCACATTCGAAGGGCGCCAAGGGAAACCTTCCTGCATTGCAATGCGCTCAACTCTTGCTGGCCCAGAAGAACATGGAGACCGAAGGTAATCCCCTACCCCGTTTTACGATTTTTCATGATTATTCGGATGAGCGTTTGGGGGGTATTTTAGTGGATAGTGGTGTTGATTTGTCCGACGCGGGTGAAGCTCGAGAACTCTTATCTCTCATCCGCGCTAAGGAAATCGCGCAGGCCGCGCTCGCCCAGGCGGCGGCCCGCGTTGCGCCAGTAGCAGAAGAAGCAGGGGCTTCTCTGGTGCCTGTTGCGCGGCTCGATCGGGTGGACACAGCAGCAGGGGCTGCGCCGTCCCCCTCAACCCGTGGTCCTGTAAAGACACGGCGTGTGGCCAAAGCGGTTACCGCTCGCGATATCCGCCTCCGCAATCGCATAATATAACGCGTTCCATCTTCTGGAACATCCGAGGCTTCGGCCACGCTGGGAGGCGGACCCAGCTAAAAGAGTTCATACGCGTTGAGGGGATCGACGTAGTTGGCTTGCAGGAAACCATTAAGGCTGAATTTTCTCATCGAGATCTGCTATCCATCAATCCGCTCGAATGCTTTGCGTGGCACTGGGTGCCTGCTGTGGGTCACTCGGGGGGTCTGCTGCTTGGCATCAACCATATCTGCTGCGAGGTGGTGGCGTGGGATGCCGGTAGATTCTTCGTATCCGCGAGTGGGAGGTTATCATGGTTTATGGCCCAGCCGACCACTCACACTCGCATGAGATCTTAGGGGAACTGCAGGAGAAGGTCGCGGCTTTGGGTGTGCGTAACTTGCCACTGATAGTCGGTGGTGATTTCAACTTAATCCGTTCGGGAGCGGATAAGAACAACGGGATCATTAACTGGACAAGGGTGTCCATGTTTAATAATGCGATAGCATCAATGGCCCTTAGGGAAGTGGCCCGTGTGGGCACACGCTACACTTGGACAAACAAGCAGCTTACGCCGGTTCGGTCAGTGCTAGACCGAGTTTTTATGTCCGTGGAGTGGGAAATGCTATTCCCCATGTGCTCCCTACACGCTGAAACGAGGATCGGTTCGGACCACGTCCCATTAGTCCTCTCCTCAGGGGAGGATAGGTTAAAACGTAGCCCTCGTTTCTTCTTTGAAACTGCGTGGTTCGAGCATCCGGAATTTGAGCAAATCTTTCTCTCCAAGTGGGAGACATGTGTTGCCCAGATCGGGCACATGCGTGGGCCAATGGAGTTCTAGATTGCCGCAGGGGCGGGAATGCGTGCGACTCTCAAAGGCTGGGGGGCCAACCAGGGTCGTGAGGATAAGCTGCTCCGAGCGCGTTTGATCGTGGACCTCGCCCGTATGGATGCGGTTGCGGATTCGCAGGTCTTCTCGGAGCAAGACTGGGCTTAGCGCTATGCTGTAGAAGCCCAAGTTGAGTCCCTCCTAAGAGCCGAGGATGAGTACTGGCGCAGGCGCGGTGGAATCAAGTGGACGCTCAAGGGGGACGCGAATACAAAATATTTCCATGCCTACGCTAACGGCCGGCGCCGTAAATGCGCCATCCTGAGACTGCAATCTGAGCAGGGGCTCCTTTTGCGTCAACAGGATATCGTCCGTCACATTTACGACTTTTACATCCAACTGATGGGCTCCAGGGAGGAGTCCCGGGCTCGGCTGCGGTCGGATGTTTGGGAACTTGCATTACGGGTCACAGACAAGGAAAATGAAGTCCTGGGGCTGGCTTTCCTTCCCCAAGAGATTGACCAGGCGGCCCTTGGGATGAAATCTGACACCGCCCCGGGTCCGGATGGGTGGCCGGTGGCGATGTTCTAACGGTTTTGGCAAGTGCTCAAAGGCCCTATTTTCAAAGTATGTAACGGGTTCATGCGTGGAACTGTAGATATCTCTCGCCTTAACTTTGGGGTTCTCTCTCTTATCCCCAAAGTACAGGGCGCGGACAATATTAGACTTTTTCGTCCAATAGCGCTTATTAATGTCCCGTTTAAAATTTGTTCTAAGGCTTGTTCTTTGCGCTTGTCTCTGGTAGCTCATCGTATTATTAGTAGGAACCAGTCGGCTTTTATTCATGGTCGCAACATTTTGGAGGGGCCGTTGGCCCTCCAAGAGATCGTTCACTCGCTCAAACGCACTCGCCAGCCGGCAATTCTATTGAAATTAGATTTTGAGAAGGTGTACGATCGAGTGAACTGGGAGTTTCTCCGACAAATCCTTCTGGACAAAGGATTTTCGTCGGTTTGGGTTCATCGTATGATGCAATTGGTCTCGGGAGGCCAAACGGTGATTGTGGTGAATGGAGAAGTAGGGAACTTCTTCCGCAACAAGCGTGGGCTGCGTCAAGGGGACCCAGCCTCGCCGTTGCTCTTCAACTTTGTGGCGGACGCTTTGGGCCCCATGCTAGACAAAGCTCGCTCTGCTGGCCACATTAGGGGAGTGGTCGGTAATTTGATCCCAGGGGGTGTGTCACACCTGCAGTATGTGGATGACACACTTCTCCTTTCCGAGCCGAACGAACACAGTATCGCAACGGTTAAGGCCATCCTGCTGTGTTTTGAACTCATGTCCGGACTAAAAATTAACTTTCACAAATGTTAAGTGGTGTCCATAGGGATGGACGTGGCCGAAACTGAACGGGTAGCCAACTTGCTTAATTGCAAACTTGGGAAGTTTCCGTTTATTTACCTCGGCCTCCCGATCGCAGAGAAGAAATGCTCGATTGCCGATTGGGAACCTCTCAACACTAAGGTGGCGGACCGGGTTTGTCCGTGGAGAGGTCGATTTATGTCTTCAGGGGCTAGACTAATCTTAACCAACTCCAGCCTCTCGTCCCTACCCATGTTTGCCATGGGCATGTTCTTGTTGGCTGACGGGGTCCACACGAAAATGGAGACCTCGAGGGCACGTTTCTTTTGGGAAGGAGCGGGTCCTAAACGGAAGTACCACATGGTAAAGTGGCACGCCGTCTGTAGACCTAAAGCCCAGGGGGGCCTCGGGATCATCAATTCTAAACTGATGAACATTGCGCTTATGTGCAAGTGGATCTGGAAGCTGTCCCAGGGAGGGACTAGCCTCTGGTCGACCTCCTTCGTGCCAAATACTTCCCTCATGGGAATTTCTTTGAGGCTGCACCTCACGGGTCTCCGTTCTGGAACTCCATACAATCCCTCAAACCATACTTTGCCAGGGGCGCGAGGTTCTCGGTTAATAACGGTCGCTCCACGCGTTTTTGGCATGACGTTTGGATAGGCCAGCATCCTCTTTTGTCGGAGTTTGCCCAACTTTATTCCATCGCTGTTGAACCCAACCAACTGGTTGCTTTGGCTCTTAGTGCCACACCGCCCCTATCTACTTTAGAAGGGAGCTTTCGAGGCCGGAGCTGGAAGATTGGGATCGCCTACGGGCTTTGATAGCGAATGTGCGTCTGTCGGACTCCGCAGACTTGGTCTCTTGGAGACTTTCGGGCTCTGGCAAGTTCACCGTCAAGTCCCTTTACAGAGAGTTGTGTCGCGGCCATGCCCCTGTGGCAGCCACCGGGCTTTGGAAGGCGCGAATCCCGCTCAAGATTAAGGTTTTCCTCTGGCAACTTTGCCAAGATCGCCTTCCTACCTCTATAAATATAGCTAAGCGCAATGGCCCTGCTTCCGGTCCTTGTGCTTTGTGTGGTGACCCGAAAGATACTGACCACGTGTTCTTCCGGTGTCCTTTGGCACGCTTTTCTTGGAGTGCGGTCCGTGAGGCCGCTGGGGTGGATTGGGATCCACGCTCACGCTCGGAGCTTGTGTCATCCCTAGGTTCGGTCCAGTGCTCTCTACGCCGGATCATGTGGATGTGTGCTTCGGCCATGCTTTGGGCCTTATGGCATATTCGTAACAAGTTTACTATTGAGGGAGTGTTTCCCTCTCACCCCGCTGATGTAATCTTCAAATGTATCTTATTTTTGCAGCAGTGGGCACCGCTGGGAAGACAACATGACTCTGATCTTCATTGCCAAGCTCTAGCACGTCTTCGCTCCGTCTACTCGGCGTCTTGAGCCCCGTCACCTCCGCCTGCTGCCTCATAGGGATGGGCAGCCCTTTTGGTCATGGTTTACCCCCGAGCCTGCGTGCTCGTTAGCTTGGCTGGATATGCCATGTAATGCACTTTATATCGTCGTTGTTGCCTTTTGTGGCATGCCTTAGACCATGGTTGACTAGCTTCGGTTCTGTCTGTTTGGTTTGTATGTTTGTGCACGCTGTCTATGTGAGGGCTTTATTAATTTAAAGCCGGACGTCCCTGACGTCTTTGATCTAAAGAAAAAAAGGGAAGCCATGTACGTATTTGTTGATGCATGTGGCCGGATAGCATAGTGGAGACAAGTTTTTTTGTAAGGAGCATAGCTTCAAATCTACTGTTGTCTACTTGATTCTTGATTCTGGAGCAAAGATAAACCATGGTTTAACAGTGCTTATCATTGTTTTGCCTCAGAGCCAACTCAAAACTCTGATCAGTTGAAATACTTTGCTAGCAATGTATGTCAGTTGCATCAACCATCTAGTCTAGACTCTAGAGAAAGCTTGGAGTTATGTGTTCTTGAAGACACTACCTTTAACTGTTCTCACTTCTCTCATGTGCATGAAGATGCAAGCCCTGGAAACTAGAAACTGTCTGGCTGAAAAAGATAGAGCAAGATATGAATCAATGAAGGAAACACGGCTGTGAATCATTGAAGATAGGAAAGGAAGTACACCAGTCATGTGCACCTGTCCTACCTGGCCTTCTTCTCCTGCAGGCTGCAGCGCAGCCGTTGCACTGCTTGAACGCAACTTTCTTGGCTATCTGCTAAACGCTAAACTGATTTCTCGCTGCGGCTGATGCATCCATCCTTCCCAGAGCCCACTCAAGGCAGTAGCCACAAGTAAATATTGGAAGGTTTTTGTCTTGGGGAGCAGCAGCATCTGATGGCCTGATGGCGTTAGTGCAACCACTCCCCTGTATTCTACAAGAAATTGATGTATTCCTGTACTACGGTGTCTTGTTTGGTCTGATCTTGTAGCCACGTGTTGAAGAAAATGACACGTAAAGTTATAGAATTAGCTTTATTTCGCAAAAAACAAAAAAATAATACAGAATCTGCTCCAGCCTCTCTGTTCTCGCCAAGATATGATGGACATGGTTGTGCCTGAACCCCTTTGGATTCCTTCACTGCCGCGTGCGTGAGTGAACAGTGTGAGATTCCCACTGCACAGTAGCACGCCAGGTCAAGTCTTGCCCATGCCCTACGCCATAGGTCTACTTTTTAGGCAATTTACGTTTTTGTCATGTTTCCTTCTCATTTTTCATTCTGCTGCTCAGCATTAAATGCTGAGAATTAGCTTCCTTCCAAGAAACAAATTTGCATTGGAGTGGAATTCTTTTTCATACCATTGAGTGTTGCCAGACGATGGTGGTGACAATAAATATACTTTTTTACCTTCAAAGCAGAGGTTTTGACCTGTACACACAATGCTGTGCATGTACTTCGATGTATGTTTCTGAACTGTAAAAACACACCACGGTGAACACGAGTAGCTAACGTTCCGTGTGTTTGGTTTTGTAGACTTACGCAGGAGATCCAATCAGAAGCGTGATATGTAAGTAATCCGGCTGCTGCTTTTGTAGACCTGAAACCTCACATGTTCGAGAGGGACCCCATCTAGAAGCGAGGCGACTATGGGCTGCCCTAGGTCGACCTAATCGCCTCTAGGGCCTCATGGATCGTTGCCTTGCAACTAGAAGAATAACAAAGAACGAGAAGAAGAAGAACTAGGATAAAGGAGAAAATGTAAAAGATAAAAAGTGGTAGGTGAGTTTTGCGACTGTGTGTTGTTCAATCGACCATCATCTCGGAGGTGTCTGGACTTCCTGTACAAGAAAAGGACTTCAAATTTCGTTCAAATCTTTTCAAATTTAATCAATCTCGATTTACGTAGGCCCGGGACAACAGTTCGGTTTTTTTAGAGCCAGAGTACAAGACTCAGGCGGTGTTACAGTCAGAGACAACAAGACTCTGCAGGTTCCCAGGTACACTAGCAGTAATCTCCTGATCACCTCTAAGTCTGGCTTCCACTACGAGTTCATGGGCCAGTTTGTTGCACTCCCTAGGAGCATGTGCAATTTTGCAATATGCAAACAACGCAAGGGTAGCTTTTATATCCAGGATCAGGCCAAATTGAGGAGATCGGATTGGGGCATCCATATTGAGGATATTTGCCAAAGACTTGCAGTCAGTTTCCAACACAACTGGCCCTCTGAACACTTTTGCCAGGGCCTGAATGCCAATCAAAGCAGCCTGTCCTTCTACTTCCTCAGCAGAGCGAGCCTGTTTCAGAGTTCTGCAGGTGGATATAAGAACACGGCCGTCATGATCACGCGACACAGCTCCCGCCCAACAGTTCCCACTATCCGGGATAAACGACGCATCTGTGTTGCACTTTGCCCAGCCAACAGCCGAAGCAGACCAATGCATGAACGGCGTAGGGGCTACTCTAGCAGCTTGGTTGGGCGGGGCACCAACGTCTTTTCTAGATTCCGAAGGCTCACCCACCGAAGCAGTTTTCCATTCCTCCTCATATCGCTGCAGAAATAGCACAGATCCCAATATTGATTCCTGTCCCCCTGCATGGACACAATTATCATGTAGGTACCAGCATCTCCAGAGCAGTAGGAGGATTTTTGCACGGATATCCTCCGTCACTCTATCAAGTAAGACCCGCAGCCAGTCACAATCAGTGTCACGGAAGGCCTTTTCAGGCGGCAGATTCCAATGCTCCCTCATGGCCTGCCTGAGAGCTCTACTTTTGGTGCAGTCAACCACAACATGGTGCTCGTTTTCCTCTCTGTTTCCACATATGATGCAGGTAACGTCCTGTATAATGGTTCGTCTACATTTATTGTGCTGGGTTGCCAAGGTGTTCGTAGCCATTCTCCATCCAAAAATCCTTACCTTGGGTGGGACATTTGCTTTCCAGATGAGGTCCCATATACTGCGGTCGTTCGTGTTACAGGAGGAGCTTGATGGAGCCAAGTTTATTTGCCCTCCAATGTTGGCAGCAAGTTTATACGCGCTTCTGACTAAGAAGATGCCGCTCCTCTCATAATGCCATGCGATACAGTCAGAGGCACTAGCCCTCGAAATGGGAATTTTACAAATCTCATCTGCATCAAACGGGTGGAAAATTTGCCTGACCAAGTTTTCATTCCATTCTTTGGTATCTGGGTCTATGAGTTGGTTAACCCATCTTAATCTCGACCTCCTAATGAAGGTGGCGGTCTTAAGGCCTTCGTTTCTATGAATGCATTGGTTACGCTGAATCTGAATGCTTTTCCCGTCTCCTACTCGCCATATGATACCCTTTTTAAGAAGTTCCAAGCCAGCTTCAATCCCTCTCCACACCGGCGATGCCTCGGACGCAAATACTGTATCCAACAGATTGTCGTTCGGGTAGTATTTAGATTTAAGTACCCTAGCACATAAATTGTTCGGATTTTGAAGGAGCCCCAACCCTGTTTAGCCAAGAGGGCGATGTTGAAAAAGTGCATGTCCCTGAATCCTATCCCACCCGCCCTCTTTGGCCTTGTCATTCATTCCCAGGACATCCAGTGTACTTTGCGGTGTCCGTTCTCGTCTCCCCACCAGAAGTCACGGATCAATTTTTCATATTTCTCGCAAAATCCTTTTGATAGGAGGAACACACCCATCGTGTAACATGGAAAAGCTTGGACCACAGACTTCACATGCACCTCTTTTGCCGCATAGGCCATAAATTTTTCTGACCAATCAGTGAATCTCTTCCCGAATCTATCCATGGTAGGCTAGAAATATTCGTCCTTCATTCTCCCTTCCGGTGTTGGCAGGCCTAAGTATTTGCTCTCAAAGGTCGACGAGACAACCCCTAAAGTGTTCTTAATCTCTTCCCTAATTTTGGGTGGGCACATCTCGCTGAACAAAATAGAGCATTTACTCTCGCTAAGGAGTTGACCAGTACCTTTCTGAAAATTTTCCAGCACCCTTCTAATGACTTTTGCCTCATCCACATTTTCCTTGAAGAATAGAAGGCTGTCATCAGCGAATAGGAGATTCGATATGCCGGGGCTGTTCCTTGCAATTTTGAGTGGAGTTAGATTCCCCTCGTTTATTTGCTTGCCCAAAAGATTTACCAACCCATCTGCCACAAATAGGAATAAATACGGGCTGAGGGGATCACCCCGTCGGAGTCCTCTGGTAGGTGAAAACGGTTCCAAGAGTTCTCCATTACATCTGACCGAGTATCTGACTGAACGCACACACTGCATCACCCAATTTGTCCACTTCTTATCAAATCTGGTTTTTAAAAGGACCTCCTCAAGGAATAGCCAATCCACCCTGTCATAAGCTTTTGCCAGATCTAGCTTATATGCGCAATGTGTGTTGTGGATGTTCTTGCTATGCTGAATCTTATGAAAGCATTCAAAAGCAATGGTGGCGTTGTCAGTGATCAGTCTTCCTGGGATGAATGCACTCTGAGTCTCTGAAATGATACCGTCCAGTAGGGGTCGAAGATGATTCACTAGACACTTGGGGATCACCTTATACAGTACGTTGCAGAGGCTGATGGGTCGGTAATGTTTGATCGATTGCGGGTCTTTCCCTTTAGGGATGAGCACAATTACCGTGTCATTGATTCCTTCTGGAAACTGACCACTCTCAAAGAAACTCAGCACGCCCTCAATGACATCGCTTTTTAGGATTTCCCAATTTCTTTGATAAAACCTTGCTGGAAATCCGTCCGGCCCTGGGGCCTTAAGAGGTCCTATTTGGAATAAGGCGTCACTAATTTCCGCTGCTGCGAAGTCCTTTGTTAAGTCCATGTTCATGTCCTCATTGACATTCTTTTGCACCAATTCCAAAATTGCATGCGGTCTCACCTCATCTTCCTTCTCGTACAGACTCTGAAAAAATTGTCTGGACATCTCCTTTATTTCCTCCCTGTCCTCCTTCCAAAAGCCTGTACTGTCCTTCAATTTTGTGATTTCATTCTTTTTCTTTCTCCACGTAGCTTTTCTCTGAAACCATTTAGAGTTTCTGTCCCCTTCTCTTAGGTACGTAGCCCGGGATCTTTGCCTCCACATTATCTCTTCTCTTAGCAATAGTTCATCCAGATCATTCGAGTATTTATTGATTTTCTCTTATTGTTCAGATGATCTAGGGGCACTCCAGAGGGAACGAAGTTTACTTTTGATTTCTGCAGTTTGCTTGATAACTGAACCAACGTCACGGCTTGCCCAGGATCTCAAAGCAGACTGCATAAGATTTAGTTTTTCTTTCACCTCCTGTAGGTTGGCCGCAGCGCCGTTCTTGTTCCAGTTTTCTTCAATCATCTGCTGTAAAGAGTCCAGGCATTCCCACATTTGCTCATATAGGAAAGTACCACTCCTTTTGTCACCTTTGGGTCTCCACTCTTTTCTCTTTCCTAACCGCAACAACACAGGTAAGTGGTCAGATCGAGACGAGCATATATGCTCCACTGAGGCAGCTCTGAAGATATCAGACCACTCTGGCGAGGCTACCCCCCTATCTAGCCTCGCTTTCACATTTTTCCGGCACTCTTTCTTATTATCAAAAGTCCAGCAAGGTCCTTTAAAACCAAGATCAAACAGATTGCATTCAGGCAATATTTTATGGAAATTTTCCATGAGTCGTTCCGATCTCTTTGAGGCAGAGAAGTGCTCAATTTGCCACATCGTCTAATTGAAGTCACCCATCATCAGCCACGGAGCATTTGAGTTACTCTTAATTCTTCTTAGCAATTCCCACATGTTATACCTTTCACTTGCTCTTGGTTCACCATAGAAAAAAGTACAACACCATTGTAATCTAGAAGAATTTAAATGAACCAACACATCAAAATACCTCGGGCCAACATCAAGATTTATTACTTCGACACTTTCATCATAGAAGAGCGCAATGCCGGCTCCTTTTCCTATGCCGGGTTGCGTGATACAATGCCTTAGACCAAGCCTCCACTTCAACTTATTGACATACAAGTTGCTTTGCCGTGTCTCGGAAAGGAACACAAGCTTGGGCTTGTACGTGTGCACCAAGCACACTAGTTCCTGAACTGTCCGGGGTTGCCCTAAACCCCGGCAGTTCCAACTTAAGACTGTCATGGCCCCTGATGGGCACCGCCATTAGCGCCCGTCAGTAAGCTGGCAGCCCCTAGGCCGGTCGCTTCCCTTCCGGACACACCAAATTTCTCGTCCGCCTCCCTATCAGTGCCCCTAGCCTTCTTTTTCTGTTCACTCTCAACTCCTCTCGAACCCTTCCCTTTGCCTATCTTAACTGCTTCACCACGACTCCCTCTTTTACCTAGTACAGTCAGTTTATCAACCGAGCCATCCCCGGCTACCAGAACCTACATGTTACCCAGCCCACCATCCAGGGGCTCTTTACCTTCATCCTGATTCTTGTTGGGTGCCTTGATGCTCTGAGTAGGGGCCTGTCCTCCCGCTATACGTCCTTCCATCTCGTCCTTGCGCACTTGGGCGTCAGCAGCAGCAATATCTGCAGCTACGGCAGCCCCATGGGCATCAGCAGTGGCAGGGTTAACCTTAGGGTCCGATGCAGCCTTGGCCACGCTCAGTGATGCCATCTTTTCCGTTGTGGTAGCCGGAGCAGCCACCAGCTGAAGACTGCGCTGGGGTGCAGGTCCAAAGCCTGGGGGGAAATCCAGGCTTTGTCCCTCACCTCCCAGGTCGATGCCGTCAGGAGAAACAACAATGTTGCACAGGAGAGGGTTTAAATTGGTGTAGCACCCCTCCCCTGTACCCTCCTTGGGAGCATGTGCAGATGGGGCCGCTTTGTCCTTCTACTCCTGGACGACCTTCCCGTCCTTGCCGGTGTTGAGTTTGATGGTGCTCACAGCAGCAATCGCCTCCTGCACCAGCGGGTTGTTGAGGACCTCCTCTGGCACCTCCTTGTACCTCTCAGCAGCAAGCCTCGGAGGTGCACTCTTGGCCTCTCCATGGCCCTTGGGCTCGAACAGTTCGGTTTTTGATCTGTAGAATTCGGATATGACCTCGGATGGAGACGACCCCAAAAGCAAATTTTACTGTTTGGACAAGTCGAAAAAATTTCATGTTGAGCATTTTTCTATTCGAGGTCATCTTGAGGTGCAAGCTCCCTTGTACCGACCAGATTTGTTACGGAAGTCTGCACCGGACTGTCCGGTCAGAACAGAAGGTTCAGACGATTTCTACGACCCAGACCAAGCAGTCTAGTTCGAATTTCCATACGATTTTGGGCGTTCGGCCGGACAGTCCGACCATCTTCAGCATTGCATTGTTTTGCCTAGAAATTTTGCATATGACCTTGGATTGAGATGATGCAAATATCAAAATCGTTCATTTCGATGATACAAAGACTTTTGATGTTGATCACTTTTCCATTTGAAGTCATCTTAATTGTGTTTTATGTCAACACGAGCATCTCTTAAATTGTCATAATTTTTGCACACATGCTCTGTTTTGGACCATCCTCATATAAATGTTGAACTTCTTGGAGGCGGCTATCCAATGGTGAACTCCAATATTAAAATTGACCCCCTTTGCTATGGTATCAAGCCACTTTTCATGAATGTGCCACTTTTGAGTATCAACACATGCCCTCTATTTTTTTGCAAGGCTAGCGTGCCAAAAACCGATTTGCATCGAGATTATTCTAAGGACAATGTCAGCCCTCCATTTGCCATTTTATATGCTTAGGGCGATAAATATATATCGGCCATTTCATACTTGGGGCGATAATTTTATATTGTCCATTGCCTATTTTGGGCTTCATGCCACATGTTTGGGTGGAATTTCCTCGAGTCCTTTATTAGTTTTAATCTCGTCACTTGAATAAAATACCATCAACAATATGGCTACAAAGCACTATATACCAATATGCTTCTCAGAGGCATTGACCGAATCTCCTTGTCCATCGTTCCGCTAGCATCTCACACATAATCAATAATGAGCCTCCTTCAATCCTTGCTTTTGCCTGGGGATGAATTCCATGTCAAAGGCATTGATGGAATGGTTGAAGAATATGGATGATATGCTAATAACAGATTTTGATGATGTGATGCAAACCTTTGGCTTAATTTTTTATTGTTTTCATTCTTCTTCTTTATTTTTGATGCACTACTTGAAACAGAAGGTTGCACATAATTATTGTTTTGACCGCTTCCCTTAGGAAACCAAGTCATGTTCTTCTTTCTCAGCTCTTGTACAATAAGCTTCTCTACTTCCTTCTTTTGCCAATATGATAAGCCGAGTGGATGCCTTAACTGTGATTTCGTTTCAAGCGATGGCAATTCTTTCTTGATGTTGTGCACTCTCAAATTATTTTCTTCAAATTTGGCATTTTGATTTTCAACAATTACTTTCTTCTCATCTTTGCCTTTAGTAGCCAATGTCAACACTTTAATGAGATCTCTATCATTTGAGATCAAATCAGAAGTAGCATAGTTATGACAATCTATTTTAATGCAATAGACTTGTCTGACCACGTGCTTATTCTTCCTTGTGCTCCAGACCGATTCTTTTTAAGTGAAACGGTCTTTGACATGTGATTTTTCATCAAACGCTGGTTTCCTTGGAGTTGCATAATCTTGGTGAGATGGTCTAAAATAAGATGGAGGATGTGCCCATGAATCATACCTGTCCCATGATGAATATGGATAAAAATTAGGGATTTCTATTTTCGTGCCCTCGGTTCCTTAGTTCTACTCAGTTTTTCCTCGACATCTTAACATTCCTCACTTTTCCCCTCCTCTCTTTGCCACAACATTACAAATGCCCAAACGGAACATTGTCCTTAGGTCAAAGCCCGTTGACAATTATTTGGATTTGTAACATGCGGGGGCCCTTATGATAGGTGGGACCAACACAATAAAAATAATCAGCAGGTCCCACCAAGCAGGTGCCTTACCTCCACTCCTTTTTGCGAATGATGCCACCCCCTCGACCATCTTCTTCCTCCCACCGAGATAGATAGGGGGCGGCTATCGGCCCTAGGGCACTCGCTAGAGACCGCTGGATGCCCGTGCTGCCTCGCCGCGTCAAATAAGGTAGCGCCTGGACTCCAAAGTTGAGGAGCGCGACGGCCCCGTGCTCCCGCGGTGGATGACCGACAATGAAGAATGGGGTAATCCTCCCAGGGGAACTTGAAGGTTGCGGAAGCATAGTGATGGTCAGGGTCCCAGGGCAAAGAGGAAGTGAAAGGGGGCCATAGGGGATTGATGCAGACAAAACATATTCTGGATCCGCCGTGGACGTGGGAGGGGTGCAAGCTCCATGGCTCGATTTCTTGGGCGGTCACCTTGGCCGTGCGTCGCCGGAGCACCCGTCCGCCCGGGTCATGAACGCGCATGCATGCGTGTGTTCCTCCATGTCCAAAGCACGCCAAAGGGCTCGTCTTTTGCATGCAGTAGCGGGACTGTCGGCGTTCTAGGAACGGGGGCCCCCAGACTTGCCTGCCTGCGGCCTGCGGCGTGGCTCAAAGGGGGGCCCAGCACGGCCCGTCTTCACCAACACAAACCCAAGACCCTCGCGAGGGGCCAAGCTTCGCGGGGCGGACGACGCGGAGCTTCCTCAAGCACGGCCTCGTCAGGCTAGCTCACGAGGAGGCGGAGAGATCAAGGCGGGGTACCTCACGAGGTGCCCGTGACGCAAGCCATGACGACTCAGGGCGCCAGGCGGGTGCCAGCCCGCGCAGCGTCCTCCTTTCCTCTTTGGTGCAAAGGGGGCAAGCGCAGCCGCAAAGTACCGAGGCATCAGGCAAAGGTTGCCATTTCGGTGCAACGAGACCAAGACCAAGAGGACTACGAGACGGAGGTCACCGTGGAGCCCAAGACGGCGTCATCACCAGAGCTTTGCGCAGGCGAAGACTACTTTTGTCAGGATAGCTGATACTTGTTGTCCCCCTTCAAATTAGCCCGCCATTGTTGGCTCCCTTCCCGCTCGATTTTTGGGAAGAGGACCAGGGCCTCTATAAATAGGACCAGCCACCCACATAGCAAGGGGTTCGAGGTCGGAAGTGAGACAGAGAGAGGAAGAGATAGAGAGGAAAAGGTGACTGAACTATTCTCAGTAGTTCATCCCCCCTGCCAAGAACAGACCCTCGCGAGGCTGTTCTTCCTTGTATTGTTCATCATCATCAGCCCAAGAGGCAATCCACCACACCACACACTGGAGTAGGGTATTACACCACAATGGTGGCCCAAACCAGTATAAACCTTGTGTCTCTTGTGTTGTTCTTTCCTTAGTTTAGATCCTAGCATGGCGGAGGGGTGCAGGTAGGTAGGAGGCGAAATCTCCGCGCGCACCCCAGTGTTCGAACCTCAAGGGTCTGCCGGAACCCGAAATCCGACATTTGGCGCGCCAGGTAGGGGTGCGCCGGAATCCACCTTCCACCGCTTCGTTCCCCGTCGCGTCGTCATCACCATGCCCGGCGACCAGGAGGGCAACCCAGACCCATGGGCGGCGTGGCCCGCCCGCGCAGAGCCGCTCGCCTCGGGCGACCCCGTGCCCCAGGCAGCTCGCGGTCCGTAGGGCGCTGCGGGCCGCGAGCGACGCGGACAGGCTTCGACAGCTCTCACACCGCGGCAGGCGCGGTCGGCAGCAAGGGCCTCCAATCACGCCGCGACCACGACACCGTACACCTGCCGGGAGCAGGCGAACTCGAGGGCCGCGCTCACGGTGGCCCGAGAGCTGCTGCAGTGCAGACTGCTGAAGGGCGGTCGCGACGTGCTGCTGGAGCGGGTGGCAGAGCTCCTGGGCTTTGCCGCCTCAGGGGCTCACCCCTTCTGCACCCGGCTCCCATCTCCAACCCAGGGCGGCCCATGCGGGGGCTCCGCACGCGCCCACGGGCTCCAAGGCTACTCCAACACCAGCGAGGCTGTCAGCACCGGACCGGCGGCGGCGCAGCCCCTGCTCCTTGTCCGTGAAGAAGAAGGACTCGACGCGACCCACGGCCCCAGTGGACAGCCGCGCTGCCACCCCACGATAGGCGCGTCAGGCAGGACCGCATGGCGCGCAGAGCACTACGGCGTGGCGTTCGGGGTGACGGCGCCAGAGGAACATGTGCCCCTCATGATGGACCAAGGACACCCACACGAGGGCGAACAAGGCTCGCTCCTCAGCCCAAGCTGGGGGGACGAGGCGCCAGAAGCTGAGCCCTTCCAGGAGTCCCGGGACGGTCCCACTGGGCACGCTGGAGGCAACGATTATCGGGTACCGCTAATTCTTCAGCAGGCATACGCTAACCATGGATCGCAGGAGGTGCAGGTTGCCACAGCGAGCAGCTGCCCCGCTTCCACAGTCTCCTACCCCTCGGGAGGAGGGCGCAGGGGGCTGCAGGAGAGGGACAGGGATCCGACATCACCACCGCGGCGTTCGGAACAAGGTGTTCTCAGGAGGTAGGCCCTCCGCTGGGGAGGTGCCCCAGGGCCTGCCCCCGGCGGAGGACCCGTGGTCATCGGGGGAATCGCTGGCGACTGCTCTACCCCATCGGCGGCGTCCTGGTTTCCGGTCGTCATTGATGGCACTAGAGTGTGGCGCAAGGCGGGGCCCTCATCTGGCGATATGAAGCAAGGCCGGTACCTGTGAAGAAGGCCCAGTGCCTGTGAAGCTCGCCGCCCCGTGACACTCTCACGTAATAATGAGTGGGGATGTACACGCCCCGGAGTCTCAGGGGTGCCGGCCTCAGGCCCTGGGGCTCCCTCCCACGCCCAGTGGCAGCACTTAGCTCCGCGCTGGTGAGAAGACGTCCAAGACTAGACTAGGTGCCGGACGCGGCCTTTTGTTTGCTTTCGTTGCTCTTCCCTTTGGTTGTCGCTTTCCCCCGCTGGATTCAAGTTGGATTCGAATTTGAGATTTGCGTGTGTTCGGGGAAGGGGTGCTTAGTCTCGTTCGAGCAATTTCTCGCGTTTTGGTTACCACTTCGCCTCAGCTGCCTCCCCTCGTAAGCCCCCCGCGAGCCGGGTCGGGCCTAGCTTGCGCGCAGCCCAGACTGCCGCCGCCGCGTCCTCTCAGGAGGGTGTTTTACTGCAGATCCTACGGATTCAATCAGGGGACACTCGAGACACCACAACCCCCCGCGGGCTGCCTCAGGGCCGGCACGAAACAAAGGTAAACTAGCCGACCAGCGCGTCGCTTGGGCCAACCACTTGGCGCGGGCGCAAGGGCAGTGTAGCATCTGCTAATACGATGAACACAAGTTTTACATGAGGGCCCCCCCCTCCAAAATGCTCTCACAGTCATCAGGCCAAAACCTGAGTTCTATTCATGCAGGGTAAGGAAGCAGGAACAATGCACAACCAGTCGGACGAATCCCCCAATGCGTCCTCGGGAGCACCACCTGAGCCGTTGCTGGCGTCGCTGAACTCGCCATCGCTGTCCGCATCGCCGCCAGCGGCGTCAGGGCCGTCCATCACGCCGCCCTTGTCGGCCGCCACGATCGCGTCATCGTTGTCTGAGGCGAAGGCCCTGATAAGAGCATCCACATTGTCTTCCACCCAGCGCGCCAGATCGCCTCGGACGGCCTGGGAGACTGGGGCGATGGCGGCGTCGAAATCGAAGTGGGGATCCATGTTCCGGAGGTGGCTGAAGACGCGGAAAAAGGCACGCCTGAGCAGGGCGTGGCTCCTCTCCTCCACCAACCTGTCAGCCCTGGTCGACCGCGCCTCCAGCTGCGTCACCACATCAGTGAAGAACTGAAGATTGCCCGCGTAGTTGACTGCGTGCGGCTCGCCGACGGCCTCCTCACAGATGTTGCCCAAGGCCGCGTTGGCTCTCTCCCGGAGAGTGGTGAGCATGGGGCCGTGCTCACGCTCCAAGATCCGGCGCTGACGTATCTCGTCCGCATTCTGGCGCGCGACGGCCTCAGCCTCCTCCATCCGCTGGCGAAGAAGGAGCACCTCAGCCTGGGAGGTGGTTAACTCACCTCGCGCCACCTCAAGGGCGGCCCGTGAAGCATCGGCCCGCCGCGTCGCCTCCTCCAGCTTGGCCCTCAAGGCGGCAGTCCTGCCTTCAGCTTCAGCCCAGATCAGCCCCAGCTTCTCTTCGAACTCGAGCTCAAGGTTCAAACGCGCCATCGCCACTCGACGTCCGACCTCCTCCAGGACGCGGACTTCCTGTGCGGCAACATCATCCTCCGCCTGCGTCACCAAGAGCACCCTCGTCTCCAGACGCTCGTACTCACGGGTACATTCGGCGGCTTCCAGCGTCAGCGCCTCCTCACGCTTCTAGAGCTCTGCTGAGTCACCAGAGGCCACCTTCATCGATGCAAGGGCTGCCTCGCGCAGCTCCACCTGCTCCTCCAGCGAGTGGCACCAGGCCAGGAGCTCCCGATCCCGCTCCTCCGCCGCCGTTCGCCGCCGGTCAGCTTCCCGAGCCTCCTCAGCGGCCAAAGATCGGGCCTCCCGAGAGGCCACCAGCGACGCCTTGGCCTCTGCGTCGTCAAGATCATGCTGACGACGCGCAAGGGCGATGGCGCCCTCCAGCTCGCGCCTCTCTACAGCCAGGTGCAGGCCCTCGGCCTCAAGGCGCGCGTCTTCATCAGCAAGCTCCTCACCAAGCAGGCTCAATGCATCAGCCACCCTTCGAAGGAATCCCTGGCGGAGAGCGCGACGCTCCCGAGCGCGCTCGAGCACGTCTTCCACGCCATCATCTGCCCCAAGCAAGCGCCGGAGGCCTCGAGTCAGCACCCCTCCTCCGGGCTGGGGGCTGGGGGCTGGCACCCTCGCGACGGCCGGGTACGCCGCGTTAGAAGCCCGGCCTGGGGCCAGCCCGTCCTCAGGAGAAGAGCACAGGAAGCGCCTCAGCCAATCGCAGTCCACGACCAGGCGAGAAGCCCACGGCAGGCTGGCTATGCCATGAGGAGGCCCGCGAAGGAGGACAGCGAGGTGCGCAGGGCCACGATACGCCTCGGGATGGTTCGTCTCTTCGATCGCCCTCACCACAAGGGCTCCGCTGCTCGGAGCGCTCGAGGACGGTGGAGGGGGCAAAGCCAAGGGGGACGACTCCTCAGCCGTCTTCGCAAGCTCGGCTGGAAGGGGCCTGCGGAGCAAGGGTCAGTACAAGTAACAGAAGGATCGGGAGCCGGGAAAGGAGAAGGCTTACTCATCAGTGGCGAAGTACTTCCTACGCTTCAGCAAGCGACAAGGGTAATCGTCACCCAGGGCCTCCCTTCTCTTCCGGAGAGCCTCGAAGTTCACGTGGAAGCGGCCCAAGAGTTGGGCGCATGGATCAACCTGCGACGAAGATGGAGCGTCAAGGCGATCTGCGGCAGGGGCGCCTGTTTGACGTGCACTACCGATCGCCTCCCCAAGAGAAGCAGCTGGAGCCACAGGGGCCCCAGTCGCAGGCGCAGAGGGCAACTATTTGTCACCCTCAGCCTCAGCGGCACGGGTCCCGATAACTGCTTCCTCATGAGCCTCGCCCGGCGCTGTCACCACGCCGGGAGCCCCCTCGGCCTCTGGCGCCTCATGCCTCCCTGCTCCACCGCTTGAGGAAGAGTCGCCTTGGCCGACTGGAAGGGCAGTCACCATCACTAGGTTCTCGCGAGGTCCCTGAAGGCCGACGGGGCGCGGCCCCCACTCATCAAAGACAGGCATCTGCTTCACAAAGTCGCCCCTGCTCTGGCAGAGGTATAGCAAGGCCCCTCCCTGCCGGACGCTGCCGGGGTTGGGGTCCCCAGCCAGGGTCAAGAGCGCCGTCCTCAGCACCTCAGGAGCCAGGTCCTCTTCCTGGAGCCTCATACGATCCTCGCGCCCATGGAAGGCCCACATCCGGCGAGAATGGCGTTGGAGAGGAGCAACGCGGCATAGCAGGAACTCCTTCACCACTTTGGGTGCTGTCACGCCAAGCGACCTCAAGAGCGCGAAGCGGTGCCAGACGAAGACGAGCCGGGGGCTCTCAAGCGTCTCCTGGCCCCAGCCCGAGTTGGGGACAACAGGTGAGGTCGGCTCCGATCGTAGGGGGCTGGGCACCCCTGCATCCACATACAGCCACCGCTCGCGGAACCCAACCGCGGGCAGGGGGAGCTTGAAGTCAATCCCAGAGGCCGCAGTCTCAGACGCGGCAACGAAGCTCATGCACGCCTAGCATTGGGTAGGGTCGACAAGGTGCAGCGAGAAGAAGTGGCGCAGCAAGGCAACCGAAGGAAGGATGCCCACCATAGCTTCGCAAACAAAGGCGAAGACCAAAAGGAGGGTGATGGATTCAGGACCCAGATGCATCATGTGGATCTGATAGTGGGAAAGCACGGCGTTGAAGAAATCAGAAAAGGGAGGAACCAGGCCCGCCCACAGGGCGTCGGCAAAATATGGGACCTCGGTGGCCGTCCTGTCAATGGAGAAGTGGGACGCGGGCCAGGCCGTCGTCCTCCCGCATTCATTGAAGATGGTGGCCAGAGCTGAGCTGACCTTGCCCAAGCCCTCGGCGGGAGCCGCCAGCGGCGGCGGGCAAGGCGGAGACACGGGTTCCTTCCCTCTTCCCTTCTTCGTTGGAGCCATGGCGATGGGAAGGGGGGGGGGAGGTTCAAGATTGAGTTGGAAACAGAAATCGGAGTTCGAGCGGAGGAAGGACAGAGGGCGCTCGAGCAATAAAAGGGGAACGGCTGTGTACGACTGCGGGTCCGCCGAGCATGGCGCAAAATAAGGAGGGCGTGGGGGAACAGTGCCGCCCACGTCCAATCAACTGCCACGCGGCACCCAAGGCCGCAGGCTGTTAGGGCCCGCGGCGCTTCGCTCTTGCCCTTCCGCCTCCCTGCAGGGCCAAGTCCGGGCACGCCTTGGGCCCAGGGGCTACTGTCGGTGTTTTGGGAACGGGGGCCCCCAGACTTGCCTGCCTGCGGCCTGCGGCGTGGCTCAAAGGGGGGCCCAGCACGGCCCGTCTTCACCAACACAAACCCAAGACCCTCGCGAGGGGCCAAGCCTCGCGGGGCGGATGACACGGAGCTTCCTCAGGCACGGCCTCGTCAGGCTGGCTCACGAGGAGGCGGAGAGATCAAGGCGGGGTACCTCACGACATGCCCGTGACGTAAGCCATGACGACTCAGGGCGCCAGGCGGGTGCCAGCCCGCGCAGCGTCCTCCTTTCCTCTTTGGTGCAAAGGGGGCAAGCGCAGCCGCGGAGTACCGAGGCATCAGGCAAAGGTTGCCATTTCGGTGCAACAAGACCAAGACCAAGAGGACTACGAGACGGAGGTCACTGTGGAGCCCAAGACGGCGTCATCACCAGAGCTTTGCGCAGGCGAAGACTACTTTTGTCAGGATAGCTGATACTTGCTGTCCCCCTTCAAATTAGCCCGCCATTGTTGGCTCCCTTCCCGCTCGATTTTTGGGAAGAGGACCAGGTCTTCTATAAATAGGACCAGCCACCCACATAGCAAGGGGTTCGAGGTCGGAAGTGAGAGAGAGAGAGAGAGGAAGAGATAGAGAGGAAAAGGTGACTGAACTCTTCTCAGTAGTTCATCCCCCCGGCCAAGAACAGACCCTCGCGAGGCTGTTCTTCCTTGTATTGTTCATCATCATTAGCCCAAGAGGCAATCCACCACACCACACACTGGAGTAGGGTATTACACCACAACGGTGGCCCGAACCAGTATAAACCCTGTGTCTCTTGTGTTGTTCTTTCCTTAGTTTAGATCCTAGCATGGCGGAGGGGTGCAGGTAGGTAGGAGGCGAAATCTCTGCGCGCACCCCAGTGTTCGAACCTCAAGGGTCTGCCGGAACCCGAAATCCGACAGGGACCTCCTCCTCTACTCTTCCGCCGCTCTGCTTCCGCCGTGTTGCCGATGTTGTCGAGTCCCCTTTGTTGCCGATGTGAATGATCTTCAGTTTCGCCAGGCTCAGGTGTCAACTTATTCAGATCCGTCAGTTATCCCGTGCGTATAGTACTAGTTGCATAGCTTGATGTAGTTGTTCAAGATTAGACGAGTAGCTTAGTGGTGCAGTGTGATGGATTCAATCAGAGGTTGCGTGTTTGGTCCCCCCGCGGTGCAGTGGTAAAAGGTGCCCCTTTTTGATTTTCTCTAAGGCTGACAAGTGGGTCCAACCTACGAGTGGCACAAAGCCACTGGTAGGCTGGTTGGCTCGACCCAGTAGTTTCTGTGATGGGCCAGATTGGCCGAAATCGGCCCATAAGCTTTTCCCTCCTTTTATTTTAGTTGAATTGATTGCCATCAAAACAAATAGTTGAATTAATGTAAATTCAATTGTATTGAGTTATTTATGTCCCATATATCAAAAGTAATTCAAAATTGAACTACAAGTATGCTTTATGATTGTCCTAATAATTAACAAAATTCGTTTTAAGGTAGCAAAGTACTACTATAGTCAATAGCCACACACAAAGCTGAATGGTTCAACCCCTACTATGAATAACCATGACAATAATTTTGACCTCATTATGAAAAAACAAAAAGAAAGGGAAGAAAATTCAGAAAATGTAATACTTTCGCATGGAATCCTTTTATGTGTACTGGTTGTCAGGAAAGATGATAAACTAGGAATAGGATGATATTTTTATTAAAGTGTTCATAAAATGGACTACCATGTCAACCTTTTAGCTTTGAATGGTTCATATTAAACACACACAAAGTTTGGAGTTGAAATAAGTTACAAAAAATGAAATGTCTTTGTAACACCTGAGTTTTTGCCCGAAACCTTGATAATCGAAAGAGATGGTCTAGTTTGTGCACGAAGTGCATCCAATTTTTGCCATAACCCACTCAACGTTTTAGCACATCCTATGTGGGTGAAATGATGATACCATGCCGAATTTCAACCTCTTCAGAGTTCATCTGTAGTGCTTTTCAATTTCAGGGCCATTTAGCTCAATAAATCATTAAATGCATGAAAAATAGCAAATGAAGTCAGAAAGGGCGCTTGAAATTTGAGGATGTGGCTTTGATGGGTTCGTATTGAACACAAAAAAGTTTGGAGTTGAAATAAGTAAAAAATGAAATGGCTTTGTAGCACTTGAGTTTTCGCCTGAAACCCTTATACATCAAAAGAGATGGTCCAGTTTATACACGAAGTGCATCCAATTTTTTATGTAACCCTCTCAAATTCACATGTTATGTGGGTGAAATTATGATACCATGACAAGTTTCAACCTTTTCATAGTTCATTTGCAGTGCTTTTCAATTTCAGGGTCATTTAGCTCAAAAAATCATTAAATGCATGAAAAATAGCAAATGAAGTCGGAAAGGCTTGTAATTTGAGGATGAGGCTTTGAATGGTTCATACTGAATGCACAAAAAGTTTGGAGTTCAAATAAGTTAAAAAAGATGAAATGCCTTTGTAGCACTTAAGTTTTCGCCCGAAGCCTGATACTTCGAAATAAATGGTCCAGTTTGTACATGAAGTGCATCCGGTTTTTGCCATAACCCCCTTAACTTTTTAGCACATGCTAGGTGGGTGAAATTATTATACCATGTCAAGTTTCAACATTTTCAGAGTTCATATATAGTTTTTTTAGTTACAGGGTCATTTAGCTCAAAAAAATCATTAAATGCATGAAAATGGCAAATAAAGTCTAAAAGGGTTGAAATTTGAGGATATGGCTTTGAATGGTTCACATTGAACACATAAAAAGTTGGGAGTTGAAATAAGTAAAAAAAATTGAAATGTCTTTGTAGCACTTGAGCTTTCGCCCGAAACCGTGATACATCAAAAGAGATGGTGTAGTTTGTACAGGAAGTGCATCCAGTTTTTGCTGTAACCCTATCAACCTCACATTCTATGTGGGTGAAATTATGATACCATGACAAGTTTCAACCTTTTCAAAGTTCATTTGTAGTGCTTCTCAATTTCAGGGCCATATAGCTAAAAAACCATTAAATGCATGAAAAATAGCAAATGAAGCCGGAAATGGTTGAAATTTTAGGATGTGTATTTTAATGATTCATATTGAACACACAAATTTTTTGGAGTTGAAATAAGTTAAAAAATGAAATGTCTTTGTAGCACTTGAGTTTTTGTCCGAAACCCTGATTCTTCAAAAGAGATGGTCCAGTTGTTGGGGAACATTGCATGAAAACAAAAAAAATCCTATGCCCACGCAAGATCTATCAAGGAGATGCATAGAAACGAGAGGGGAGAGTGTGTCTACGTACCCTCGTAGACCGTAAGCGGAAGCGTTTCATAATGCGGTTGATGTCGTCGAACTTTCTTTGCGATCCAACCAATTGAGTACCGAACATACGACACCTCCACGTCCAGCACACGTTCAACTCGGTGACGTCCGCGCCTTCTTGATCTAGTAAGACGGCGAGGTAGTGGATGAGTTCCGACAACATGATGGCGTGGTGACGGTGACAGTGAAGTTATCTCCGTAGGGCTTCGCCTAAGCACTAGGTAAATATGACCGGGGTGTAAGCGGTGGAGGGGGGCGCCACACACGGCTAGGTAATTGTCTGTTGTGTACTAGGCGCCCCCTCCCACATATATATAGGTGGGAGGTAGGGAGGAGCAGCCAAAGGAGGCGCCCAAGTAGGAGGAATCCTACTTGGGGTCCGTGCACCCCCTTCCCTTATTTGGAGTACGGGGAAAGGCAGGGGAGGGTGCCCCCCCTTTCCTTTCCCCCATGAGAGGGAAAGGCAGGAGGGGCTAGCCCTCCCCCTTTTCCTTTCCTAGGGCTGGACAAACAAGGGTGGGGGCGCACCAGCCCCCTTGTGGGTTGGTCTGTCCCCTCCTTTGTCCCGTAAGGCCCATAACTTGCCGCGAGGGGGGGGTGCCCGAACCCCTTCCGGTGACCCGATTCCTTCCCGGTATGTGCCGAAACACTTTTGGTGTCCAAATACCATCGTCCTATATATGAATCTTTACCTCTCGACCATTTTGAGACTCCTCATCATGTCCGTGATCTCATCCGGGACTCTGAACAACATTTGGTCACCAAAACATATAACTCATATAACACTATATCGTCAAGAAACGTTAAGCGTGCGGACCCTATGGGTTTGAGAACTATGTAGACATGACCGAGACACCTCTCCAGTCAATAACAAATAGTAGAACCTAGATGCGCATATTGGCTCCTACATATTCTATAAAGATCATTATCGGTCGAACCGTTATGACAACATATGTAATTCCCTTTGTCCTTCGGTATGTTACTTTCCCGAGATTCGGTCGTCGGTATCTTCATACCTAGTTCAATCTCGTTACCGGCAAGTCTCTTTACTCGTTCCATAATACATCACCTTGTGACTAACTCCTTAGTCATTTGCTTGCAAGCTTATGATGTTTATTACCGAGAGGGCCCAGAGATACCTCTCCGAAACTCGGAGTGACAAATCCTAATCTCGATCTATGCCAACTCAACAAACACCTTTGGAGATACCTGTAGAGCATCTTTATGATCACCCAATTACTTGTGACGTTTGATAGCACACGAGGTATTCCTCCGGTATCCAAGACTTGCATAATCTCATAGTCGAAGGAATAAGTATTTGACATGAAGAAAGCAATAGCAATAAACTGAACGATCATTATGCTAAGCTAACAGATGGGTCTTGTGCATCACATCATTCTCCTAATGATGTGATCCTGTTATCAAATGACAACACATGTCTATGGTTAGGAAACCTTAACCATCTTTGCTCAACGAGCTAGTCTAGTAGAGGCTGACTAGGGACACGGTATTTGTTTATGTATTCACACATGTATTTAAGTTTCCGACCAATACAATTCAAGCATGAATAATAAACCTTTATAATGAATAAGGAAATATAATATAAAATAACGACTTTATTATTGCCTATAGGGCATATATCCTTCACCAGTTTGTACATGAAGGGCATCAGTTTTTGCCGTAACCCTCTAAACTTTTTAGCACATGCTAGGTGGGTGACATGGCGATACCATACCAGGTTTCAACCTTCTTAGAGTTCATCTATAATGCTTTTCAATTTCAGGGTCATTTAGCTCAAAAAATCATTAAATGCATGAAAAATAGGAAATGAAGTCGAAAAGGGTTGAAATTTGAGGATGTGACTTTGAATGGTTTATATTGAACATGCAAAAAGTTTTGATTTGAAATAATTTAAAAAAATGAAATGTCTTTGTAGCACTTGAGTTTTTGCCCGAAACCCTGATACTTGAAAAGAGATGGTCCAGTTTGTACATGAAGTGTATCTATTTTTTGTAGTAATTCTTAGCTTTTTAGCACATTCTATGTGGGTGACATGATGATACCATGCCAATTTTCAACCTTTTCAGAGTTCATATGTAGTGATTTTCAATTTCAGGGTCATTTTAGCTCAAAAAAATCATTAAATGCATGAAAAATAACAAATGAAGTCAGAAAGGGATGAAATTTGAGATGTGGCTTTTAATGATTCATATTGAACACACAAGTATGGAGTTGAAATAAGTTAAAAAAATGAAACATCTTTGTAGCACTTTAGTTTTTGTCTGAAACTGTGATACTTCAAAAGAGATGGTCCAGTTGGTACATGAAGCGCGTCTAGTTTTTTTATAACCCTCTAAACTCTTTAGCACATGCTAGGTGGGTGAAATGATGATACCATGGCAAGTTTCAACCTTTTTAGAGTTCATCTATAGTGCCTTTTCAATTCCAGGGTCATTTAGCTCACAAAAATCATTAAATGCATGAAAAATAGCAAACGAAGTCAGAAAGGGTTGAAATTTGAGGGTGTCGATTGGTTAATATTGAACACAAAAAAGTTTGGAGTCGGAATAATTTTAAAAAAATGAAATGTCTTTGTAGCACTTGAGTTTTTCTCCGAACCCCTAATATAACAAAGCAACTGTCCTAGCAAAAGAACAACAAAGCAACTTTCATTGCATAGGTAGTGATGTGATCTATATTCATTTGGAAACATATTAGTTGAAGTTGATTTGATAGATTATTTCATTCAAACTCCAATATTATTTTTTAAATACGTCCATATTGTGGTTTATATGGTTTGACCATTTTAAGTTGTTTTGTCATGCTTGAAAATACCATAGTTGGATAGAATATTTTTCTGCTAATTTTTCATATATATAACTTATTTCCATATGAATTATGGTTTCAAAGATAATGAATTTCAAATTGTATAGCATTTTCTGGAATTTTTGATAAATCAATAATTGATTTACTACTTTTGTTACTCAGGGGTTATCTAGTTATAGTCACTAACTCGTTCCCAGTCAATTAATGTTGGTTGGCTTAGGTCAACCCATACATGTGGGTCCTACATGTTACTGTCTCTGGGCTTAGGTTTGTTCTAAAACTAATTAATGCAATGGGGCCCAGTGTTAGTGACTAATGGGGTGGTTAGTTGGGTTAGTTAGGCCTAATGATGCTTCCACGTCAGCGCGGTCGGCAGCTTGACGCCGGCGACCACAGGGCGCGGTGGTGTCCGCACTGGACAGCCACGGGGGTGGCAGAGGAGGGCACGAAGAGGCATCCCTTGCTTGTACACGTCGCGTGGATGACGACATGGAACTAGGGGAGCCAGAGATGCCATCGGCGTTGTGAGAAACCAGATCTCTCTGACATGCAAAAGTGCAGCGACCACACCCCTCTCACCTAACCACCGAGTCCAGGGGCCTCGCAGTGATGCCCTCTACCACCCCACGCCTTCAATTGGCATCAAACACCCCCGAGGAGCACAGTCGTCCTCCGACTCCGCCATGGCCACCGAGGACATCATCGTTGATTTCGCCGCAATCCTACATTCCCTAGCCTCCTAGACCTCACCATCGCGCTAAGGGTGATCACCTGCGTCGAACCCCTCTCACTACACTCATTTTCGTGCTCTAAATCGGCGTCCTGCCATTGACCATACGGCTGCCGCCACAGGGATCGGCACCGTCCTCGTCTGTGGTGACCCCTAGGTCTCTACCCTATTCCACCGACGCGCGTGAATGTGAGCCACCTGCCAGTTTTCTCCTCCACCACTATCATGGCCCCTAGCACGGACACCATCATGTACAGTGGTCACCGGCGTTGCCACTGACATGGGCGGTTTAATTTGTCCTAACCCCCAGTTTTGTTGTTGGGGTCCTAACCCCCCTAAGCTTTGATAGTGCCCCCCTCTTGCCCATCTTAAGTGGACCTACCTGTCATAACTGGCCCACCTACCAGGAACACACCCAAGTACCAGTTAACGGGTTTGACCCAACAGAATCACTCCATTTGGGAATTTGTGAGTCTAGGGCAGAGGCAGGAGGGAAAAAGTGAGGAATGTTAAGACGTTGAGGCAAAACTGAGTAGTACTAAGGAACCAGGGGCACGAAACTAGAAATCCCTAAAAATTAGCATGAGATGCATCCATGACATTGTCATTGGCGGGCCACAAGAAGAATATGAATATGCTGCATCGAAATTCTCCCTTTGCCGATACCGGTCCTCAGGTTTGCGCCTAGGGGGTGATCTTGATGCTTTTGCACTAGTTGGACAATAAGCACTTTTTGCTTCACTCGCCTTTTGATATTTAGCTAGTAACTCTATGTAAGTAACTATTGATTTCTTACCCCTATGCTTATTTTGGACTTTGTTTTCTTTCAGTTTGCATGCATCGATCTTTGGATTTTCTTCTCGTCCCCCAGTAGCTGGCATCTTCATTGTAACTTGGATGAAATTTTCATTGTCAAGAATATCTTCATTGTGTTCTCGATCAATCTTTTGACTTGAAAGCTTGACCTCATGACCTACAGTTTTTACCTTCTCATGTTTAAAAGGATCGTCTTGAAGCAGCTGATGCAAAAACCTTTTGCCATCAGGACCAATCAAAATATACTACTCATCCCTTGGCATTTCAAAAAATTCCAATCATCGTTTATCAATGGCCAATTTAACTATTTGATGGAGCATATTGCAATCCTCAAAATTATGCTAGAATGAATCATGTAAATTATAGTACATTCGCCCTTGGATTGATGGCTTGACATGGTGATCAATAATTCTAATAGAATTATTCCTTAACAACAAATCAAAGATTTGATCACACTTGATTGCATTGAAAGTATACTTCTTATTTTCTAGTCGATCTTGGTGTGAGAATGGCTATGGAGGTAAGCAAAAGAATGGTTCAGATTTGGCATAAGTCCATCCGGCAATGCATTTTGCTTTGCACTCTATCTCTGATGCCTTTGATAAGAAATTGAACTAACATGATTTTTTCAATAGAATTAAACATTGGCTTTAAATTTCTAAAATAAAAATAGTCAAAACATACATGTCTCAAATGAGAGCAAGTGAATCCAAGTAAGAAACAGGCAGAGCTACCCACTTAGATATAAACTTTAAGTAACAAAATGTGAAAAGCTATGGCTGCAATAAGAAGTCACTATCGGTCTCTCTGAATGGCACAATGTGTTAACCGATATGCTTAGTAACATTTTTATTACTAACTAGCTACTTACCCTTCTTCATTGGTCTTTCAGAATCACTTCTAAGAATTTTGCTAATAGATGTATCAACAACAAAGTAAAGACAAAATATGGAAATAGGTAAATTACTTGCTAGACATACCTCTTCATACAAGTTGGGAGAGGATGATGGTTGTGTGAGTTGAACAATAGTTTGCCCCACTTTTGCATAACCATCCAATTTCTTATCCTCATCTTTTTCTTGATTCCGCGCCTTATCGCTTTGAAGACCTTTGTGAACCGAACTTTGTTCAACTACTTGTTCTTGTTCTTGATGCTCATCAATTTCTTTGGCACAGAACCCACAGGGCAGGAAGAAGGTTCCCTCAACTTTATAAAAATCAAGCACAATTGTTTTGCTATGCTTGCCATGCCCTTTATCAACAATGCTTGCCTCTTTGGATTTAGTGGATTCATAACATGCACTGTTTGATTCTACCTTTTCAATGGAAGCACTTCCATCACCCAAATCAATTTTCTTTTCATTGATTCGTCTAGTTGGCAAGACTTATTTATCTTTAGTTGATTCGACACGTGTAATGTTTGATTTGGCCTTTTTAATAACCAATTAACCTTCTTATCGAGATCACCACTCTTTTTTATAATCCTATTCACTCACAATGATTTCTACTTTTGACATAATCTAGCCTGTATTTGCAAAAAAATCAACATGCTTTCCCTCTTTTATTAGTTCAAGAAGAATAGCATTGCATTCGTCCCAAAGAGCTAGTAGTAGAATGGTCAACTACTCTATCCACCGACATGTTTGGATTCACATACTGCAAGTTTTGGCCGATGAATAAAAGGGTGAAACACTTTCTTGCATGCCATTAGAAGTTCCAACATGGGGTGTTTCAATTTTATTAACCGAACCCATCATGTTGTTCATCGACATATGCATTAAAGGGGTTGCTGATGCATGAGGGTTGGAATACATATGTTGTATGTTGCTAAAATTATAGGAAGTTGAAGCATGAAAATTAATTTGCATCGGTTCTTGCACACAATTAGATGCATGATTGATAAAACTAGGGCTAGCTGATACTTTATGCCCATCAAATTATCTAGCAACATGAATTATTTGCATCTATGATAGTGAATTGGTTATTCATATTACCTTTGTAGTCTTCAAACCCTAGATGACGATCTTTTCATGGCAAGAATGGGTTGGAGACTATTCGAAGCTTCGTTTCTAGCAGAGCCACCGAAAAAGCACATATAACTGACGAGTGTGCTTTCTTGAAGCAAGTGAAGCATGTTCCTAAGTTTGTGGGATATGCTGCTAGAGGTTTGGGTGTCTTGCTAGTGCAGAATTCAAAAGATGTTTTCAACATTGAGCAGTCTTGTGGCTGTTATTAAGATCATTTCTGGAAATATCAATGAAACCTAGTTCCTAGAAGGATTTAAATACATGTTTAGTCGAAACTCACAATGGATATGCAAAAAACATGGCAAGGATGCTTATCTAATGAGGTTTCCCAACAAAAGCAGGATGGTTGAGTTGGCCAACTTTGGAGATTTCAATTTGCCGGGGAATGATGTTGTTATCAATGTGAAGAATTAGACCTTTGAAAGTCAATATGCGGGAAAGCTTCATAATGTCTTAGTAAAGTTTGGAAAAGTGTTAGCATGTTTTAGACATTTCTTTGAAATGTGTGAGGTAGCTAAAGGAAATATGCCCTAGAGGCGATAATAAAGTTGTTATTTTATATTTCCTTATTCATGATAAATTATTATTCATGCTAGAATTGTATTGATCAGAAACCTAAACACATGTATGAATACATAGACAAACACTATGTCCCTAGTGAGCCTCTACTTGACTAGCTCGTTGATCAAAGATGGTTAAGGTTTTCTGACCATGGACATGAGTTGTCATTTGATAACGGGATCACACCATTAGGAGAATAATGTGATGGACAAGAACCATCCGTTAGCTTAGCATAATGATCGTTCAGTTTTATTGCTATTGCTTTCTTCATGTCAAATACATATTCCTTCGACTATGAGATTATGCAACTCCCTGATACTGGAGGAATGCCTTGTGTGCTATCAAACGTCACAACATAACTGGGTGATTATAAAGATGCTCTACAGGTATCTTCAAAGGTGTTTGTTGAGTTGGCATAGATCGAGATTAGTATTTGTCACTCCGAGTTTCGGAGAGGTATCTCTAGGCCCTCTCGGTAATACACATCATAATAAGCCTTGCAAGAAAAGTGACTAATGAGTTAGTTACATGATGATGTATTACAGAACGAGTAAAGAGACTTGCCGGTAACGAGATTGAACTAGGTATGAAGATACCGACGATCAAATCTCGGGCAAGTAACATACCGATAGACAATGGGAATTGCGTATGTTGTCATAACGGTTCGACTAATAAAGATCTTCGTAGAATATGTAGGATCCAATATGAGCATCCAGGTTCTGTTATTGGTTATTGACCGGGGAGGTGTCTCGGTCATGTCTACATAGTTCTCGAACCCGTAGGGTCCGCACGCTTAACGTTTGATGACGACATTGTATTATATGAGTTATGTGATTTGGTGACCGAATGTTGTTCGGAGTCCCGGATGAGATCACGGTCATGACGCGGAGCCTCTAAATGGTCGAGAGGTAAAGATTGATATATAGGACGATAGTATTCGGACACCGAAAGTGTTCCAGAGTGTATCGAGTATTTATCGGAGTGCCGGAGGGGTTACCGGAACCCCAGGGGGGAACATATGAGCCACATGGGCCATGGGAGGGGAGCACTCCAGCACACAAGGGGTGGCACGCCCCCTTATGGCAGGAGGCCGAATTGGAGAAGGAGAAGAAGGGGTTCGCCCACCCTTCCTTTCTTCTTTCCTCTTCCCTTTTTAGTCCCGGCAATTATGGAAGGGGGGAGGACGAATTGGGGAAGACCCCAATTAGGATTCGGCCTACTTCGGGCGCACCCCTTGGCCGCTCCTCCCTTGATCAAGAAGACGAGGGACGTCACCGAGCTGAACGTGTGAAGAACTCGAAGGTGCTGTACGTTCGGTACTTGATCGGTCGAAGCTAGAAGAAATTCGACTACATCAACCGTGTTGTCAAACGCTTCCACTTATGGTCTACAAGGATACGTAGACACACTCTCCCCTCGTTGCTATGCATCTCCATGGATAGATCACTGCGTGTGCGTAGAAATTTTTTGTTTTCCATGCAACGTTTCCCAACAGTGGCATCATGAGCCAGGTCTATGCGTAGATGATATACACGAGTAGAACACAAAGAGTTGTGGGAGGTGATACGTCTCCAACGTATCTACTTTTCCAAACACTTTTGCCGTTGTTTTGGACTCTAACTTGCATGCTTTGAATGGAACTAACCCGGACTGACGCTGTTTTTAGCAGAATTACCATGGTGTTATTTATGTGTAGGAGCAAACATTCTCGGAATGACCTGAAACTTGACAGAGACACTTTTCAGAAAATAAGAAAAATACCTGCCAAATATGAAGGCCAGGGGGGCACCACCTTGCCACGAGGGTGGGGGGCGCGCCCCCTACCTTGTGGGTCCCCTGTTGCCTCTCCGACTCCAACTCCACCTCATATATTGAGTTTCGGGGAGAAAAAAATTAGGGAGAAGAAATCATCACGTTTTACGATACAGAGCCACCGCCAAGCCCTAAAACCTCTCGGGAGGGCTGATCTAGAGTCCGATCGGGGCTCCAGAGAGGGGAATCCGTCGCCATCGTCATCACCAACCATCCTCCATCACCAATTTCATGATGCTCACCGCCGTGCGTGAGTAATTCCATCATAGGCTTGCTGGATGGTGATGGGTTGGATGGGATCTATCATGTAATCGAGTTAGTTTTGTTAGGGTTTGATCCCTAGTGTCCACTATGTTCTGAGATTGATGTTGCTATGACTTTGCTATGCTTAATGCTTGTCACTAGGGCTCGAGTGCCATGATTTCAGATCTGAACCTATTATGTTTTCATCAATATATGAGTGTTCTTGATCCTATCTTGCAAGCCTATAGTCACCTATTATGTGTTATGATCCGTTAACCCCGAAGTGACAATAATCGGGATACTTACCGGTGATGACCGTAGTTTGAGGAGTTCATGTGTTCACTATGTGTCAATGCTTTGTTCCGGTTCTCTATTAAAAGGAGACCTTAATATCCCTTAGTTTCCGTAAGGACCCCGCTGCCACGGGAGGGTAGGACAAAAGATGTCATGCAAGTTCTTTTGCATAAGCACGTATGACTATGTTCGGAATACATGCCTACATTATATCAATGAACTGGAGCTAGTTCTGTGTCACCCTAGGTTATGACTGTTACATGATGAACCGCATCCGACATAATTCTCCATCACCGATCCATTGCCTACGAGCTTTTCATATATTTTTCTTCGCTTATTTACTTTTCCGTTGCTATTGCTATCATCACTACAAAATACCAAAAACATTACTTTTACTGCGGTTACCTTTTGCTACCGTTATCACCACTATCATATTACTTTGCTACTAAACACTTTGCTGCAGATATTAAGTTTCCAGGTGTGGTTGAATTGACAACTCAGCTGCTAATACTTGAGAATATTCTTTGGCTCCCCTTGTGTCGAATCAATAAATTTGGGTTGAATACTCTACCCTCGAAAACTGTTGCGATCCCCTATACTTGTGGGTTATCAAGACTATTTTCTGGCCCATTGCCGGGGAGCATAGCTCTATTCTTTAAGTCACTTGGGATATATATCTGCTTATCATTATGAAGAACTTGAGAGATCCAAAAACCAAGATCTATCCCTCAACTACGAGGGGAGGTAAGGAACTGCCATCTAGCTCTACACTTGATTCACCTTCTGTTATGAGTAAGCTTGTGACACCTACACCTGCTTCTGCTATTCGTTATGATATGTAGCATGTTATTGATGATGCCACTTCTTCTATGCATGATACTTATGATGAAACTACCTCTATGCCTGGTACTACTATGCCACTTAGTGATTTTCTCGATGAACAACTTGCTAGGGCTAGAGAGATTGAAAATATTGAATCTGATGATACTGATGAAAGTGATGATGAAGAACCACTTCCATTCCTAAGGGTTATGTTTTTGATCAAGATGCTTCTTTAGCCATTTTAGCTTGCAGAAATAGAATGGAACTTAAAAATTTATTAGCTAAATGGAGTAAACAATCTTTAAATGCTAGAATGAAACCTGACCCTGCTTTTGCTACTTCACCTATCTTTGTTACTGATAAGGATTATGAATTCTTTGTTGATCCTGATATAATTACTTTGGTTGAATCTGATCCTTTTCATGGTTATGAATCTGAAACTGTTGTGGCACATCTTACTAAATTGAATGATATAGCCACCCTATTCACTAAAGATGAGAGACCTCGCTACTTTTACATCCTTAAAATATTTCCGTTCTCATTAAAAGGTGATGCTAAGATATGGTTTAATTCTCTTGATCCTGGTTGTGTGCGTAATCCCCAGGATATGATTTATTACTTCTCTGCTAAATATTTCCCTGCTCATAAGAAACAATCTGCTTTAAGGGATATATATATAATTTTGTGCAAATTGAAGAAGAGAGTCTCCCACAAGCTTGGGGGAGGCTTCTCCAATTACTTAATGCTTTGCCTGATCATCCTCTTAAGAAAAATGAAATCCTTGATATCTTTTATAATGGACTAACCGATGCCTCCAGAGATTACCTGGATAGTTGTGCTGGTTCTGTTTTCAGGGAAAGAACACCGGATGAAGCTGAAATTCTATTGAATAATATGTTGACAAATGAAAATAATTGGACACCTCCGGAGCCAATTCTTGAGCCTATTCCTAAACCAACTCCGGAGAAGAGGGATATTCTATTTCTCAGTCCTGAAGATATGCAAGAGGCAAAGAAATCTATGAAGGAAAAATGTATTAAAGCTGAAGATGTTAAGAATTTACCTCCTATTGAAGAAATACATGGTCTTAATTTACCGCATGTTGAAGAAACATATAATCTTAATCCATTATCTATTGAAGAAACTCATGGTCTTGATAACCCAACACAGGTAGTAAAGGTAAATTCTCTCTATAGGTATGATAAAGCTGTAATCCCATTCACTAAAATTGCTAGCCCATGCTTAGATGAGTTTGATAAATTTATGGCTAAGCAAGAAGATTTTAATGCTTATTTTGGTAGACAATTAAAATACAATTCAAATATGCTTGGACACTTGGGTGATTATATGGCTAATGTCAAAGGTGAACTTAAACTTATTAGTAAACATGCTTCTATGGTTACCACTCAAGTAGAACAAGTACTTAAAGCTCAAAATGATTTGCTCAATGAATTGAATAATAAGAATAATGATAATGCTGTTAGAGTTATGACTAGAGGTGGTAGAATGACTCAGGAACCTTTGTATCCTGAAAGCCGTCCTAAGAGAATTGAGCAAGATTCTCAGAGAAATAATTTAGATGCACCTAGTTCTACTAAAAAGAAGAAAAATAAAAATGGTAGGACTTTGCATGCTTCTAGTGATCCTATTGTTGAAACACCTGAGAATCCAAATGGTATTTCTATTTCTGATGCTGAAACACAACCTGGTAATGAAACTAAAACTAGTGATAATGTCAATAATAATGTTCATGATGATGCTAAACCTAGTAATGATAATGATATAGAAATTGAACCTGTTGTTGATCTTGATAACCCACAATCAAAGAATCAACGTTATGATAAGAAAGACTTTGTTGCTAGGAAACACGGTGAAGAAAGAGAGCCTTGGGTTCGGAAACCCATGCCCTTTCCTCCCAAACCATCCAAGAGAAAGGATGATGAGGATTTTGAGCGCTTTGCTGAAATGATTAGACCTATCTTTTTGCGTATGCGATTAACTGTATGCTCAACAAATCCTTATGCTAAGTACATGAAAGATATTATTACAAATAAAAGAAAGATACCGGAAGCTGAAATTTCCACCATGCTTGCTAATTATACTTTTAAGGGTGGAATACCAAAGAAACTTGGAGATCCAGGAGTACCCACTATACCATGCTCCATTAAAAGAAACTATGTTAAAACTGCTTTATGTGATCTTGGAGCCGGTGTTAGTGTTATGCCTCTCTCTTTATATCATAGACTTGATTTGAATAAGTTGACACCTACTGAAATATCTTTGCAAATGGCTGATAAATCAACTGCTATACCTGTCGGTATTTGTGAGGATGTGCCTGTTGTAGTTGCAAATGTTACTATTTTAACGAACTTTGTTATTCTTGATATTCCCGAGGACGATAGTATGTCTATTATTCTTGGAGGACCCTTTTTGAATACTGCAGGGGCTGTTATTGATTGCACTTAAGGCAATGTCACTTTTCATGTTAATGGTAATGAGCACACAGTACACTTTCTGAGGAAACAACCTCAAGTTCATAGTATCAACTCTATTAGAAAAATTCCATCGATTATATTTGGAGGTTTTGAATTTCCTCTTCCTACCGTCAAGAAGAAATATGATATTCTTGTTATTGGGGATGTGCATATCCCCGTTGAGGTAACATAGTGTTATTCGAAATTTCTCCGGTTCCATGTTATTCGGAATGAGTTCGTTAACAAGACTTAATCAACCTTGTTAGTGGATTCCTTTTGATGACCATGAGATGGATGAAACTAGAAGGCACAACCTTCTCTATCCCACATTTACTTTCAGTTATTTATGTTAAACAAAATAAAAATAAATATTTTTCTGTCTGTTATCTGATTATCCGTGCAATATAAAAATACCTCGAAAATAAAAGTTCTCCAAATGCCCTGAAAATTAAATATGATTTCTTCTAGAATATTTGAGGATTTATGGATCTGAGAACACACCAGGGGGGCCAACCACCTGCCCACGAGGGTGGAGGGCGCACCCACCCCTCTAGGGCGCCCCCTGCCTCGTGGGCCCACGGTGGCCCTCCTCTACTTATTCCTGCACCCACACACTTCATCTTCCTCCCCAAACATGAATATCCAACTCAAGCACGAGTTCTAGCTCATTTTGCTGCCATTTTCGATCTCCTTGCTCAAAGCACCTCTCACAAAACTGATTGGGGAGATTGTTCCTTGGTATGTGACTCCTCCATTGGTCCAATTAGTTTTTGTTCTAGTGCTTTATTCATTGCAAATTTTTGCTGCTTAGGTGAGCCTTTTCTTGAGCTTGCATGTCAAATTTATATAGTCAAAAGTAGTTTTGATGCATGATATAGGCCCTATGCACTTGTAGGAGTAGTTACTATCAATATTATTGAGTTTGGTTTACTTTTATTTTGAAGTTACTAAAAATTTCAGAATTTTTCAGAAAATGATGAGGAGACTTTTGAGGGGCTCATCGAGCCAAAGTTCGAAGGAAAAGGCACCAAAGCCTAAGTATAATCTGCCTCGCATCGCGGAGGTTCGGGCGTGTGAATGGCCTTCCGAGGATTTCTTGAGAGCAGCCGGGATTTATGAAGATTTTCATGAATTGGCTCAGACTGCAGGCCTTACCGCTTTCCTCCACGACCAATGTGATCAGTATCTCTTGCTCACAAATATCTTTGTGCAAAACTTTCATTTCCATTCTAGGAGCTCACCACCTACGGTGAAGTTTTATTTATATGAGCGTAAGGAGATGTCACTTTATGATTCTATAGGATTTGTTTAGTCCCTTTTGAGGGAAAGACAGAAGAACCACATCGTGATGATGTGGAGGGATTTATCGATACTATCACTATAGGGGAAACAAGGAAGGTTTCCGATGCACGAATCACTAGCATACACTTTCCTGTTTTACGTTATTTTGCATTATTTGCTAGTCGTTGCTTGATTGATCACGGAAACTGTGGAAACCTGAGTATCCCTGATATTATTATTTTGCACCACGGTTTATACGGTGATAACTCTTTTAGTATGGGCGGCATTATTGCCAAACGGTTAAGTCTGAACCGTACCAAGGGCCCCATCTTTGGAGGCATCTATGCTACACGCCTAGCTGCACATTTTAACATACCTATTAGGCATTATGAGAAGGAAGAAAAGGTGCTGCCTCGTGTTTATTTAGATTATAAAAGTATGGTGGCGCATGATTTTATTATTAAGAATAGGGAAGGAGAGCTCAAATATCAATTGTTCTTTAATAAACATCATCCTGAGAGTATTGCGTTGCCTGCTCCTTCTTTGTTTGATTTGACTGTAGGCACGTACCTTGTTTCGTTGACGGCTATTCAAGCCTACCGGAACCCTACACCAGCCGAGGAGCCAGATTCGGAATCACAATTTGATCCTTCACGACAGTCTAATTATCAGTGGGATCCGGAGATGATTGTCAGCCAGTGGCAATCAGAGTCTTCCTCTTCTGCATCACAGTACGACCCCAACTATTATTATGGATATCAGCCAGGCCAGCCGTGGCCATAAACCAATTTTTTTATTAGTTGTAGCTTTTAATTAGTTTACTTTCCATGCTTGTAGTAGTAATTAAAAAGAAAACCCAAAAAGATTTCCTGTTCTTCTTTTGCTTGTTGGGAGCTTTCCCGTGTAAATAGTTTTATTTCTTTTCTTTTCTTTGGGGGTTGATAGGAGAATACCATAATTAAATTGTTGAAGAGGCTCTTATATGCATTATTGTTGATCTGACAAAAGAGCTCATATTGCCTTGTCTTCTCTTGTTTATTGAATGCCTGCAGATTCCAGCTTAGTCCAATGCACGTGCACTATTTTTATTATTCACATCGTTCGGTCGTGCAAGTGAAGGGCAATTATGATGATATATGATGGACTGGCTGAGATGAGAAAAGCTAGTATGAACTCAACCTCTTTTGTTTTTGTAAATAAGATTAGTTCATCATTCCTGATTCACCCTATTATGAATAAACATGTTTGCAATGACAACTAGAGTTCATAGTTTGTTGTGCAATGCTTGATTAGCTATGAGTAATATTGGTTTACCTTGCGTGCCAACATGCTATTAAAATGGTTATGATGTGGTATAATAGGGTGGTATCCTCCTCTGAATGATTTAAGTGACTTGACTTGGCACATGTTCACGCATGTAGTTGAAACAAAATCAACATAGCCTTCACGATATTTATGTTCATGGTGGATTATATCCTACTCATGCTTGCATTTGGTGTTGATTAATTTTAATGCATGTTCATGACTGTTGTCGCTCTCTAGCTGGTCGCTTCCAAGTCTTTTGCTAGCCTTTACCTGTACTAAGCGGGAATACTGCTTGTGCATCCAATCCCTTAAACCCCAAAGTTATTCCACATGAGTCCACTATACCTACCTATATATGGTATCTACCCGCCGTTCCAAGTAAATTTGTATGTGCCAAACTCTAAACCTTCAAATAAATATCCTGTCTTGTATGCTCGAATAGCTCATGTATCAACTAGGGTTGTCTGTATCTTCCATGTTAGGCAGGTTATTCTCAAGAGGAGTGGACTCCGCTCCTCACTCACGAGATAAATGGCTGGTCACCGGGATGCCCAGTCCCATGCTTTATGCAAACTAAATCAAAATAATTGCAAAAGAAACTCCCCCTGGGACTCTTGTTAGTTGGAGGCACTCGTTGTTTCGAGCAAGCCATGGATTGATGCTTGTGGTGGAAGGGGGAGTATAAACTTTACCATTCTGTTTGGGAACCGCCTATAATGTGTGTAGCATGGAAGATATCGCCATCTCTTGGTTGTTATGTTGACAATGAAAGTATACCGCTCAAAATATTATTCACCTCTGTTTCAAAACCGAGCTCTGGCACCTCTACAAATCCCTGCTTCCCTCTACGAAGGGCCTATCTATTTAATTTTATGTTGAGTCATCACCCTCTTATTAAAAGGCACCAGTTGGAGAGCACCGCTGTCATTTGCATTCATTACTGTTAGTTTACATTGAGTATGACTTGACTGGATCTCTTTTACCATGAATTACAATGTCTAGTCAGTCCTTGGTCTTTAAAGGTGCTCTGCATATATGTTTTACGGTCTCAAAAAGGGCTAGCGAGAAACCACCTTGTTATATCATATTATGATTGTTTTGAGAAAGTGTTGTCATCCGAGATTTATTATTATGGCTCGCTAGTTGATTATGCTATTGATATGAGTATAACTTGAGATCTATGCGTTATTGTGAATGTGGTTAGTTATAATCTTTGCTGAAAACTTGAATGCTGGCTTTACATATTTACAAAAACAAGAGCAAAGAGAGTTTGTAAAAGTTTTTCTTTGTCACTTTCAGTTTATCAACTGAATTGCTAGAGGACAAGCAAAGGTTTAAGCTTGGGGGAGTTGATACGTCTCCAACGTATCTACTTTTCCAAACACTTTTTCCCTTGTTTTGGACTCTAACTTGCATGATTTGAATGGAACTAACCCGGACTGACGTTGTTTTCAGCAGAATTACCATGGTGTTATTTATGTGCAGGAGCAAACGTTCTCGGAATGACCTGAAACCGCACGGAGACACTTTTCAGAAAATAAGAAAAATACCTTCCAAAGATGAAGGCCAGGGGGCCACCACCTTGCCACGAGGGTGGGGGGCGCGCCTGCCCCCCTAGGGCGCGCCCCTACCTCGTGGGCCCCCTGTTGCCTCTACGACTCCAACTCCACCTCAATATATTGAGTTTTGGGGAGAAAAAAAATCAGGGAGAAGAAATCATCGCATTTTATGATACGGAGCCGCCGCCAAGCCCTAAAACCTCTCGGGAGGGCTGATCTGGAGTCCGATCGGGGCTCCAGAGAGGGGAACCCGTCGCCATCGTCATCACCAACCATCCCCCATCACCAATTTCATGATGCTCACCGCCGTGCGTGAGTAATTCCATCATAGGCTTGCTGGACGGTGATGGATTAGATGGGATCTATCATGTAATCGAGTTAGTTTTGTTAGGGTTTGATCCCTAGTGTCCACTATGTTCTGAGATTGATGTTGCTATGACTTTGCTATGCTTAATGCTTGTCACTAGGGCCCGAGTGCCATGATTTCAGATCTCAACCTATTATGTTTTCATCAATATATGAGTGTTCTTGATCCTATCTTGCAAGTCTATAGTCACCTATTATGTGTTATGATCCCTTAACCCTGAAGTGACAATAATTGGGATACTTACCGGTGATGACCGTAGTTTGAGGAGTTCATGTATTCACTATGTGTTAATGCTTTGTTCTGGTTCTCTATTAAAAGGAGACCTTAATATCCCTTAGTTTCCGTAAGGACCCCGCTGCCACGGGAGGGTAGGACAAAAGATGTCATGCAAGTTCTTTTCCATAAGCACGTATGACTATGTTCGGAATACATGCCTACATTATATCAATGAACTGGAGCTAGTTCTGTGTCACCCTAGGTTATGACTGTTACATGATGAACCGCATCCGACATAATTCTCCATCACCGATCCATTGCCTACGAGCTTTTCATATATTGTTCTTCGCTTATTTACTTTTCTGTTGCTATTGCTATCATCACTACAAAATACCAAAAACATTACTTTTGCTGTTGTTACCTTTTGCTACCGTTATCACCACTATCATATTACTTTGCTACTAAACACTTTGCTGCAGATATTAAGTTTCCAGGTGTGGTTAAATTGACAACTCAGCTGCTAATACTTGATAATATTCTTTGGCTCCCCTTGTGTCGAATCAATAAATTTGGGTTGAATACTCTACCCTCGAAAACTGTTGCGATCCCCTATACTTGTGGGTTATCACGCGGTGATAGTCATACTTCTTACCACCAATGTCTTATTTTGATTAGGCGGTATTGTGGGATGCAGTGGCCCGGACCAACCTTACATGTCCACACACATGAGACCGGTTTCATCGACAGACATGCAACTAGTTTTGCATAAAGGTGGCTGGCGGGTGTTTGTTTCTCCTACTTTAGTTGAATTGAATTTGACTGCGACCGGTCCTTGAAGAAGGTTAAAACAACAAACTTGATGAAACACCGTTGTGGTTTGATGCGTAGGTAAGAACAATTCTTGCTAAGAAGCCCATAGCAGCCACGGAAAACTTGCAACAACAAAGTAGAGGACGTCTAACTTGTTTTTGTAGGGCATGTTGTGATGTGGTATGGTCAAGACATGTGATAAACATTATTTGTATGAGATGATCATGTTTTGTAAGATATCTGACAACCGACAGGAGCCTTATGGTTGTCTATTTATTGTATGAAATGCAAATGCCATGTAATTGCTTTACTTTATCATTATGCATTAGCGATAGTTGTAGAAGCAATAGTGCGTGAGACGACCACGACGCTACGATGGAGATCAAGGTGTCGAGACGGTGACGATGGAGATCATGATGATGCTTTGGAGATGGAGATCAAAAGCACAAGATGATGATGGCCATATCATGTCACATAATTTGATTGCATGTGATGTTTACCTTTTATGCATCTTATTTTTCTTAGTACGGCGGTAGCATTATAAGATGATCCCTTAACTAAATTTTAAGGTATAAGTGTTCTCCCTGAGTATGCACCATTGCGACAGTTCGTCGTGTTGAGACACCACGTGATGATTGGGTGTGATAAACTCTACGTTCACATACAATGGGTGCAAGACAGTTTTGCACATGTGGAATACTCGGGTTAAACTTGATGAGCCTAGCATGTATAGACATGGCCTCAGAATACTGGAGATCGAAAGGTCAAACGTGAATCATATAGTAGATATGATCAACATAGAGATGTTCACCATTGATGACTACCCCATCTCACGTGATGATCGGACATGGGTTAGTTGATTTGGATCACGTATCATTTAGATGACTTGAGGGATGTCTATCTAAGTGAGAGTTCTTAAGTAATTTGATTAATTGAACTTAATTTATCATGAACTTAGTCCTGATAGTATTCACATATCTATGTTGTAGATCAATGGCCTGTGCTACCGTTCCCCTGAATTTTAATGCGTTCCTAGAGAAAACTAAGTTGAAATATGATGGTAGCAACTACACGGACTGGGTCCGTAACTTGAGGATTATCCTCATTGCTGCACAGAAGAATTATGTCCTTGATGCACCGCTAGGTGAAAGGCCTGCTGCAGGAACAGATGCTGATATTTTGAATATCTGGCAAGCTCGATCCGATGACTACTCAATAGTTCAGTGTGCCATGCTTTACGGCTTAGAATCGGGACTTCAAAGACATTTTGAACATCACGAAGCATATGAGATGTTCCAGGAATTGAAGTTAATATTTCGAGAAAATGCTCGAGTTGAGATACATGAAGTCTCCAACAAGTTCTATAGATGCAAGATGGAGGAGAATAGTTCTATCAGTGAACACATTCTAGAATGTCTGTATATCATAATCACTTGACTCAGCTGGGAGTTAATCTTCTAGATGATAGTGTTATTGACATAGTTCTCCAATCACTGCCACCAAGCTACAAAGGCTTTGTGATGAACTATAATATGCAAGGGATGGAGAAGACAATTCCCGAGCTCTTCACAATGCTCAAAGCTGTAGAGGTAGAAATCAAGAAGCAGCATCAAGTGTTGATGATTAACAAGACCACTAGTTTCAAGAAAAATGGCAAGGGAAAGAAGGGGAACATCAAAAAGAATGGCAAGCAAGTTGCCACTCCCGGGAAGAAGCCCAAAACTGGACCCAAGCCTGAAACTGAGCGCTTCTACTACAAAGGGACTGGTCACTGGATACGGAACTGCCTCAAGTATTTGACGCATAAGAAGGATGGCAAAGTGAAAAAAGGTATATTTGATATACATGTTATTGATCTGTACCTTACTAATGTTCGTAGTAGCGCCTGGGTATTTGATACTGGTTCGGTTGCTCATATTTGTAACTTGACACAGGAGCTACAGATTAAACGAAGATTGGCTAAGGACGAGGTGACGATGCGCGTTGGGAATGGTTCCAAGGTCGATGTAATCGCCATCGGCACGCTACCTCTACATCTACCTTCGGGATTAGTTTTAGACCTGAATAATTGTTATTTGGTGCCAGCGTTGAGCATGAACATTATATCTGGATCTTGTTTAGTGCGAGACGGTTATTCATTTAAATCAGAGAATAATGTTGTTCTATTTATATGAGCAATATATTTTATGGTCATGCACCCTTGAAGAGTGGTCTATTTTTGTTGAATCTCGATCATGGTAATACACATATTAATAATATTGATGCCAAAAGATGCAAAGTGGATAATGATAGTGCAACATATTTGTGGCACTGCCGTTTAGGTCATATTAGTGTAAAGCGCATGAATAAACTCCATGCAGATGGACTTTTGGAATCACTTGATTATGAATCAATTGATGCTTGTGAACCATGCCTCATGGGCAAGATTACTAAGACTTCGTTCTCCGGAACAATGGAGCGAGCAACTGACTTATTGGAAATAATACATACTGTTGGGGATATGACTATTGTAGTGATACACATATTCATAATATTGATGCCAAAAGATGCAAAGTTGATAATGATAGTGCAACATATTTGTAGCACTGCCGTTTAGGTCATATTGGTGTAAAGCGCATGTAGAAACTCCATGCAGATGGACTTTTGGAATCACTTGATTAGGAATCATTTGATACTTGTGAACCATGCCTCATGGGCAAGATGACTAAAACTCCATTCTCCAGAACAATGGAGAGAGCCAATGACTTATTGGAAATAGTACATACCAATGTATGTGGTCCAATGAGTGTTGAGGCACGCGGCGGGTATCGTTATTTTCTGACCTCATAGATGATTTGAGCAGATATGGGTATATCTACTTAATGAATCACACGTCTAAAACATTTGAAAAGTTCAAAGAATTTCAGAGTGAAGTGGAGAATCATCGTAACAAGAAAATAAAGTTTCTACGATCTGATAGCGGAGGCAAATATTTGAGTTACGAGTTGGTCCTTCATTTGAAACAATGTGGAATAGTTTCACAACTCACGTCACCTGGAACACCACATCGTAATGGTGTGTTTGAACATCGTAACCGTACTTTATTAGATATGGTGCGATCTATGATGTCTCTTACCGATTTACCACTATCGTTTTGGGGTTATGCTTTAGAGACAGCCACATTCACGTTAAATAGGGCACCATCTAAATCCATTGAGACGACACCATATGAACTATGGCTTGGCAAGAAACCTAAGTTGTCGTTTCTTAAAGTTTGGGGTTGCGACACTTATGTCAAAAGGCTTCAGCCTGATAGCTCGAACCCAAATCAGAGAAGTGTGTCTTCATAGGATACCCTGAGGAAATAATTGGGTACACCTTCTACCACAAATCCGAAGGCAAGATCTTTGTTTCCAAGAATGGAACATTTCTAGAGAAGGAGTTTCTCTCGAAAGAAGTGAGTGGGAGGAAAGTAGAACTTGATGAGGTAATTGTACCTTCTCTCGAATTGTAAAGTAGCGCATCACAGAAAATTGTTTCCATGATGCCTACACCAACTAGAGAGGAAGATAGTGATAATGATAACGAAACTTCAAATCAAGTTGCTATTGAATCTCATAGGTCAACCAGAGCACGATCCGCACCAGAGTGGTACGGTAATCCTGTTCTGGAAGTCATGTTACTAGACCAAGATGAACCTACAAACTATGAAGAAGCTATGATGAGCCTAGATTCTGACAGATTGGTTTGACACCATGGAATCTGAGATAGGATCCATGTATGAGAACAAATTGTGGACTTTGGTGGACTTGCCCGATGATCGGCAAGCCATTGAGAATAAATGGATCTTCAAGAGAAAGATGGACGCTGATGATAGTGTTACTATATACAAAGCTCGACTTGTTTCAAAAGGTTTTTAACAAGTTCAAGGTGTTGACTATGATTAGATTTTCTCACTCGTAGCAATGCTTAAGTCTATCTGAATCATGTTAGCAATTGCCGCATTTTATGATATCTGGCAAATGGATGTCAAAACTGCATTCCCTAATGGATTTCTTAAAGAATAGTTGTATATGATGCAGCCAGAAGGTTTAATCGATCCTAAAGATGCTAACAAAGTGTGCAAACTCCAGTGATCCATCTATGGACTAGTGCAAGCATCTCGGAGTTGGAATATACACTTTGATGAGGTGATCAAATCATATGGTTTTATACATACTTATGGTGAAGCCTGTATTTACAAGAAAGTGAGTGGGAGCTTTGTAGCATTTCTGATATTATATGTGGATGACATATTGTTGATCGGGAATGATATAGAATTTCTGGATAGCATAAAAGGATACTAGAATAAGAATTTTTCAATGAAAGACCTCGGTGAAGCTGCTTATATATTGGGCATCAAGATCTATAGAGATGGATCAAGACGCTTGATAGGACTTTCACAAAGCACATACCTTGATAAAGTTTTGAAGAAGTTCAAAATGGACCAGTCAAACAAAGGGTTCTTGCCTGTGTTACAAGGTGTAAATTGAGCAAGACTCAAAACCCGACCATGGTAGAATATAGAGAAAGAATGAAAGTCATTCCCTATGCCTCAGTCATAGGTTCTATAAAGTGTGCCATGCAGTGTACCAAACCTGTTGTGTGCCTTACCATGAGTTTGGCAAGGGGGTACAATAGTGATCTAGGAGTAGATCACTGGACAACGGTCAAAATTATCCTTAGGTACCAAAAGAGGACTAAGGAAATGTTTCTCGGTTATGGAGGTTATAAAGAGTTCATTGTAAAGAGTTACGTCGATGCAAGCTTTGACACCAATCCGAATGACTCCGAGTCTCAATCTGGATACATATCGGAAGTAGGAGCAATTATCTAGAGTAGCTCCATGCAGAGCATTGGAGACATAAAAATTTGCAAAATACATACGAATCTGAATGTGACAGACCCGTTGACTAAAACTCTCTCACAAGCAAAAACATGATCACACCTTAGTATTCTTTGGGTGTTAATCACATGGCGATGTGAACTAGATTACTGACTCTAGTAAACTCTTTGGGTGTTGGTCACATGGCGATGTGAACTATGGGTGTTAATCACATGACGATGTGAACTAGATTATTGACTCTAGTGCAAGTGGGATACTGAAGGAAATATGCCCTAGAGGCAATAATAAAGTTTTTATTTTTTAATTTCTTATTAATGATAAAGGTTTATTATTCATGCTATAATTGTATTGATCGGAAACCTAAATACATGTGTGAATACATAAACAAATAATGTGTCCCTAGTAAGCCTCTACTAGACTAGCTTGTTGATCAAAGATGGTTAAAGTTTCCTAACCATACACATGTGTTGCCATTTGATAACGGGATCACATCATTAGGAGAATGATGTGATGGACAAGACCCATCCGTTAGCTTAGCATATCGATCGTTTAGTTTATTGCTATTGCTTTCTTCATGTCAAATACATATTCCTTCGACTATGAGATTATGCAACCCCCGGATACCATAGGAATGCCTTGTGTGCTATCAAACGTCACAACGTAACTGGGTGATCATAAATATGCTCTACAGGATCTCCAAAGGTGTTTGTTGGGTTGGCATAGGAGATTAGGATTTGTCACTCCAAGTATCAGAGAGGTATCTCCGGGCCCTCTCGGTAATGCACATCATAAGAGGCTTGCAAGCAAAGTGACTAATGAGTTAGTTACAGGATGATGTATTGTGGAACGAGTAAAGAGACTTGCCGGTAACGAGATTGAACTAGGTATGTGGATACCGATGATCGAATCTCAGGTAAGTAACATACCGATGGACAAAGGGAACAACGTATGTTGTTATGCAGTTTGATCGATAAAGATCTTCATAGAATATGTGGGAACCAATATGAGCGTCTATGTTCCACTATTGTTTATTGACCGGAGAGGTGTCACAGTCATGTCTACATAGTTCTCGAACCCGTAGGGTCCGCACGCTTAACATTCGATGACAATATAGTATTATATTAGTGATGTGATTTGGTGACCGAATGTTGTTTGGAGTCCCAGATGAGATCACAGACACGACGAGGAGTCTCGAAATGGTCGAGAGGTAAAGATTGATATATAGTACGATGGTATTCGGACACCGGAAGTGTTTCGGGGGTACCGGGTACTTATCTGGTCATCGGAAGGGGTTCCGCACACCCCTGGCGAAATATATGGGCCTTATGGGCCAAGATGGGAAACACACCAGCCACAAGGGGCTGGTGCGTCCCCCATATGGACCGGCCTACGGAGGAGAAGGAAAGGGGAAAAGCGAAAGGTAAGTGTGGATTAGGATTCCCACTTCCTTCCCTCTCCCCCCCTCTTTCCTTCCCCCTCTGACAAATATGGCAGGTGGGGGCGGCCAAGGGCAGGATCCCAAGTAGGATTCGGACCTACTTGCGGCGCCCCTTGGCCTCTTAACTCTCCCTCCCACCTATATATATGAGGAGGGGGCGCCTAACACACCCCGGATCAATTGTTAGCCGTGTGCAGCGCCCCCCACCACCATTTACACCCCCGGTCATATTTTCGTAGTGCTTAGGTGAAGCCCTGCGAAGATCATTTCACCATCACCATCACCATGCTGTCGTGCTATCGGAACTCATCTACTACCTCGCCATCTTGCTGGATCAAGAAGGCGGAGGACGTCACCCAGTTGAACGTGTGCAGAACGCGGAGGTGTCGTGCATTCGGTACTTGATCGGTTGACGTGAGAAGAAGTTCGACTACATCAACCGCGTTGTGAATCGCTTCCGCTTACGGTCTACGAGGGTACATAGACACACTGTCCCCCTCGTTGCTATGCATCTCCATGGATAGATCATTGCGTGTGTGTAGATTTTTTTTGTTTTCCATGCAATGATTCCCAACAATTCGAACACCGGAAGTGTTCCGGAGTGTATCGGGTATTTATCGGAGTACCAGAGGGGTTACCGGAACCCCGAGGGGAACATATGGGCCACATGGGTCATGGGAGTGGAGCACACCAGCCCAGAAGGGGTGGCGCACCCCCGTTATGGCAGGAGGCCGAATTGGAGAAGGAGAAGAGGGGTTCACCCCCCTCCTTCTCTTCTTCCCTCTTCCCCTTTTACTTCCGGAAATTATGGAAGGGGGGAGGCCGAATTGGGGAAGACTGAAGGAAATATGCCCTAGAGGCAATAATAAATTTGTTATTTATATTTCCTTATATCATGATAAATGTTTATTATTCATGCTAGAATTGTATTAACCGGAAAGTTAGTACATGTGTGAATACATAGACAAACAGAGTGTCCCTAGTGTGCCTCTACTTGACTAGATCGTTAATCAAAGATGGTTAAGTTTCCTAGCCATGGACATGTGTTTTCATTTCATGAACGGGATCACATCATTAGAGAATGATGTGATTGACTAGACCCATCCGTTAGCTTAGCACTATGATCGTTTAGTTTATTTCTATTGCTTTCTTCATGACTTATACATGTTCCTATGACTATGAGATTATGCAACTCCCGAATACCGGGAACACTTAGTGTGCTATCAAACATCACAACGTAACTAGGTGATTACAAAGATGCTCTATAGGTGTCTCCGATGGTGTTTGTTGAGTTGGCATAGATCGAGATTAGGATTTGTCACTTCTGTCAGCGTTCTGGGAACGGGGGTCCCCAGACTTGCCTGCCTGCGGCCCGCGGCGTGGCGGAGCCAGCAGGCCGTACGGCCCATCTTCATCAACAAAGCACCCAAGACCCTTGCGAGGGGCCAAGCCTCGCGAGGCAGATGACGCAAGACCTCCTCCCGAGCGGCCTAGTCAGGCAGGCTCGCGAGGAGCGGAGATATCAAGGCGGGGCGAACCTCACGAGACTCTCGTGACGTGAGCCATGACGATCGACACCAGGCGGGCGCCAGCGCGCGCAGCGTCCTTGTTTCCCCTTTGGTGCAAAGGAGGCAAGCGCAGCCGCGGAGTACCGAGGACTCAGGCAAAGGTTGCCATTTCGGTGCAACAAGACCAAGACCAGAAGGACTGCAAGACGGAGGTCATTGTGGAGCCCAAGACGGTGTCACCACCAGAGCCTTTCACAGGCGAGGACCGCTTTTGTCAGGATAGCTCGTACTAGCTGTCCCCCTTCAAATTAGCCCGCCATTGTTGGCTCCCTTCCCGCTCAATATTTGGGAAGAGGACCAGGGCCTATATAAGTAGAGCTAGCCACCACCATAGGAGGGGGATCTCGACCTCAATCTCATCTTAGCTTGAGGGAATCTACACACCACAAGTTCATATGCACAAGAACACCTCAACCTCAGGAGGCTGTTCTTCCCTTGTACTGTTCATCATCAGCCCAAGAGGCAATCCATCACCACTACACTGGAGTAGGGTATTACACCACAACCGTGGACCGAACCAGTATAAACCCCGTCTCTTTCTGTGTTGTGAGTTCGTCGAGTTCGTCCGTAAGATCTTAGCGAGCTAGAGCGTGGATCGGTAGGAGGGAAAGACTTCGCGTGCACCCTAGTGTTCGAACCTTAAGGGTTAGCCGGAACCCCACATCCGACATTTGGCGCGCCAGGTAGGGGTGCACCGTAGCTTCCTTTCCGTCAGTCCATTGATCTGTCGCTCCGTTGTCTCCATGTCGGACGCTCGCCATGCTCGAGCCGAGCGTCGGGCCGCCCTTGCCGCCCGCGTCTCTTAGACGGCTCCCATCGGCGGGCCACCTCATCGTTCTCCGTCCCCCGCCGCCAACGCTGCCACCGGCCCGGTGGGGAACGAGCAGCAGGCGTCCTTGCTGCATCCTTCAGTGCGGTAGGACGGCCGCACCGCTACTCCATCACTCACCCCTGCTGGTTCTTCGTCCCACGCGCACCGCGCTCCCATGGAGGCACGGGCCGCGCTCATCGCGGCGAACGAGCTCCTGCGTTACCGCCCCATCAACGACCTCTATGAGGAGTGGCTCGACCGCGTCGTCGAGCTCGTCCGTGCCGCAGGGGGCTCTCCGATGCCGTCCACTCTCTACCTCCCCCTCAACTAGCCGCGGGCGACGGGGCTCATGGCATGCCTCCGCCGCCTCGACCCCAAGACGGTGCCTTGGCACCAAGGCGCGCGCCTCCACGGCGTGATCCACCGCGCCCGGCGCCCACGCGTGAAGAAAGAAGCTGCCAAGAAATCCCGTGGCCGCGAGAAGCTGCACCGGCGCTCCCCGTGCCACCTCGTCAAGACCGTGTGCTGCCTGCAGTGGCGCAGCGCGGACCTCGCCAAGACCAAGCTCCACCTCAGAAGTGGGCCCCGGTGACCACGGCTAGCTGCCGTGCCTTCACCCCCGAGCTGCATAGTGTCGCCTGGCCAGGCAAGTTCAAGCCAGATCTACCTCCTCGATATGACGGCACCGCTAACCCCGTAGAGTTCCTGCAGCTCTATGAGCTGAGCATCGGAGCGGCTAACGGCGACGAAAAAGTCATGGCGAACTGGTTTCCCATGGCTCTCAAGGACGGGGCCCGCTCCTGGCTCCTGAACCTGCAGCACGACTCGATCTCCTCCTGGGACGAGATGCGCGACCGCTTCGTCGCCAACTTCCAAGGCACTCGCGACTGCCCACCAGCCGCGGGCTATCTACGCTGCATCAAGCAACAACCAGGAGAGACCCTCCAGAAGTACATCCAGCACTTCAACAACACCTGCCTCAAGATCCCCAAGGTCACGGACGAAGCCATCATCTCCGCGTTCTCAGACGGCGTCCATGACGTCAAGATGAAGGAAGAGCTGGCTATCCACGAGGAGCTTTGCACATCTCAGGAGCTGTTCAACCTGGCGACCAAGTGCGCAAGAGCTGAGGAGGGGCACCTCTCTCTCCTTTAGCTGCCAGCTGCAGGAGTGGAGGAGAAGAAGGCCAAGGCCAAGGATGTGAAGCGCAAAGAGGCAGTTGTGCTCGCAACGGAGCCAGACACCAAGCGAGGCAGAGATCAGCCCGAGTCATCCAAGAACGGCCGTCCGTTCTGCGTCTTCCACAACCTGAACACCCACAACACCAGCGACTGTCAAGAGCTCAGGGCCATACGGGAAGGACGCTTCGGTTGACGCCCCGAGCGCAACGACCGGGGCTACGACCGCGGAGGAGGACGCTGACGCGGATGCTGGGACGACCGTGGCCTGCGGCAGGAGTGGCGCGACCGGCCTCATGAGGACCGATGACAGGACCAACCTCGCGAGGGCGCCTGGAGGGACCCGCCTCGTGAGGATCGCCCCCAGGGCAACGTCGGTCTTCCCCCGTTGCCGCCACCGAGAAGGAACGACGACCACCATCAGGATGAGGGGGCTAGGGGCTTCTAGGAGCCGCGTGCGATCGCTTGCATCTTGGGCGGTGCTCAGGCCCCAGCCTCTCAACGCATCTTCAAACAGTTCGCTCGCGAGGTGAACGTGACGCTCCCCAAGCTCGAGGCCACGTGCCCGCTCAGGTGGTCCCAATGCGCCATCACCTTCGACTCGGCCGACCAGCTCAAGTGCGCAGCCACCGCTGGCACCCTGCCTATGCTATGCTCCCCAGTCATCAGCAATTTGCAAGTCACCAAGACTCTCATCGACGGTGGCGCAGGGCTCAACGTCCTGTCCGTCGACACGTTCGACAACCTCCAAGTGCCCTATGAGCAGCTCCAGCCAACCAAGCCTTTCTCAGGAATGACCGATGGTTCCACCACACCGATAGGGTAAGTCCGCCTGCCTGTCACCTTCAGGGAGCGCAAGAACTACCACACCGATCTCATCGACTTCGACGTCGCGCACATCCGCCTGCCGTACAATGCCATCCTCAGGTATCCAGCCCTGGCCAAGTTCATGGCAGTCACTCACCATGGCTACAACGTCCTCAAGATGCCAGGAAGCGGGGGAATCATCACGGTCCCATGTGAATAAAGGGATGCGGTGTGCTCCCTTGAGCATGCCTTCCAAGCTGCAACAATCGACAACCCTGACAGCAGAAGTGAAGGCCCTCAGGAGACCATCCCCAAGAAGAAGCTGCCGCGCCGTGTAGGACCCCAAGAAGATGGCATCGCGTCAGGAGCCTCGTCAGGATCAGCACCCGCTCCAGGGGCGCCTCCCTCCACCGCATAGGAAAGTGCGCTCGGTGCCCTCCTCGGGCAGGGCTCGGGGGCTCTCTTCTAGAGGGGCCTCATACCTTGTCAACCTCACGGGGGAGGCGCTTGGGCACCACTTGGAAGCGTGCTTCACGACACACTTTCCTCAGGAGAGCACAGGGAAAGGAGTGACCACCACCCAGGAGTTCATCACCAAGACCACCCAAGAGCTACAAGATGCGAGAGCCATGCGCGGCGACAGCCGCTCACCGAGTGCGGCTCACCATCCAGGCGAGAGTGCTGAACTACGTGTCTGCATCGACATCCTAGGGCTCAACAGGGCCGCATCTCAGGAGCGCTTCTGGCCTTCGAGTGCGGGCCGCTATGAGGGTCCACCACACAGCTATGTTCGCATGCCCTTCGGCTTGCCGAGCGTGGCATCGGCCTATCAGCACAACGTGCGGCAAGTCCTGACGGCTCAGGAGGCCAGGTTCCACGCCATTCTGGAGGAGATGGGGACGGTCTTCAGGGAACCTCCAGAGCCCCTAGAGCCTCCCGAGGCTCAGGGTCCCAGTGACTCATGAGGAGCCATTCCATCAACGCGTGGCTTCAGCTGTACCAACTCTACTTCGTCTACAGAACCAGGTGACATCTTCCAAGTGCATTTAAGCTGGGAGCACCCCTTGGGCTGCATTATTCCCAGGCCACATGGGTCCATCCCTGTGGCATGTATCCCTTTGGCTTATGTCTTTAGCTTACCTTGCTGGGGGTGCCCCTCGGGCTGCATCATCCCCACGCCGCTCCGGCCAGACCCAGTGGCATGTATCTTCCTGCATTTATCCAAGTCGATCTGCTCTTCATGCTTAACCTGCCGACGGCTATCACTTGCTCGGTTGCCACCTGCCGCGGGTCTGTTTATCCCATGCAACCCACTTGCACGTTAAAAGGGGGGCTCCTGAGCATCGCGACTCGGGAGCTCTTACTGGCTCTCCAGCCCTCACCCCCAGGCCTTGACCACGGCATCGTGACCTGGCATACCAGCGGCTGCTGAGCTCGCTCAAGGGCCGGGACCTGAGGACGTAGAGTGCTTGCATCTAACCGCCTTGTAGGAACATACAGTCACCAAGACTCAAGACCAGGCGCAACCCGCCTTGAGGTAGGGCCTCGTGAGTCCCGCGCTGGCTCACGAGTGCCAAGATACACCTCGCAGCCCTACCGTGCAAGCCACGTGTCAGGGCGGGGCTGTACACGCCCCGGGGGCTCCTCCCGGAGGGGCCCCCCATCCCACGCCCAAGTGGAAGCTCGATGCTCCGCGCTGGCTGTCGACACTGCCGAGGAGCGGCTATGCCCGTGCACAAGTGGAAGCACTATGCTCCGCGCTGGTGATAAACAACTGAGGGCGACCCCACAGTCGTACCAACCTTAGGGAGCCCAGAGCTCAGCGCCCAGCCTCACCACGACGCCTCCCCTCGGGAGAGTCGCGTGAGGGGGCTGGGCACGGGGGCTGCGCTTGGGTCACGCCCAAGCGCACGCCACCCAACCAGGTCCCCCGGACCTGGGCGTCTCGCGCCCCTCCCGAGGCCTCGGCAAGGGCAGGTATGGAAATTGTTTGAACGTCAAGGGGGGCTCCTGAGCATCGTGACTCAGGAGCCTAACTGGTCACGTAGCCCCTCACTCCTTGGACCGTCCTGGTCTCCGGTCGTCCCAATGGCGGTTGAGGTATGCGCGGGGCCGGGCTCTACCGACGCAGAACAAAGCAAATAGGAAGGAAAACACACAATCTCGAAGCAAATATTACAAGCATATTGTTCTCACAATAGCGAATGAAAAGTTCTAACGCCTCCACGAGGCCTGATGTATGTCGCAGGAATGAAACGAGAAGAATAGCCGCAGGTCACTCCTGGATGTCACCGTCACCTGCGGAAGGTGCTTCCCCGTGGGCGACGTTGTTCTCACCTTCACCACTAGCCGCAGGATCCGCGACATCGCCAGACAGAGGATTGGAGACAAAGCCGCGGAACTTCCCCAGCAAAGCCTCCACTTGACCTTGAACAGCTGCGGCAGCGGCTTCGCAGAGGTCTTCAGCCACAGGCTCCAGCAGCTCGTCAAGGCGGGCGTTGGGGTCGCGGAGATGCAGATGGCTGAGGACGCGAGTCAGTGCGGCTGAAGACAGAACATGAGCTTCTGCCTCCGCCATGGGACCGAGGCCCTCAACGACCTCCTCAAGAGCCTTCACCACGAGAGGAAGTAGCTGGGCGGGGCCGTCCTCGTCAGTGTCCAGCGGCCTCTCCAGGCCATGCTCATAGAGCATCCTCAGCACCTTGCGAAATCTCTTCTCGAGATCGGCGAAGGCCACACGGTCTTTAGCCAGGACTCGCGCCTTGGCAGCAAGATCGGCCTCCTTCGCCCCCATCTTCTGCTCCAACTCTTCCAACCGGGTGCGCTCGGCAGCCTGCTTCTTACCCAGCTCCGCCAGCTCAGCATCATGGTTCTTGACGGCTTCCTCCTGGGCCTTCATCTCCTTCTCCTCTGCTTGGCAGCAGCGTACCTCTTCGGCATGCTTGTCGCACAGGCTCTGCAACTCGCCCTCCAGCACTTGGCAGCGGTCACGGGCGGCCTTGGCGTCTTTCGATCGGTTGCAGCGTCGGCGGGTCCTTGCTTATCCCTCTCGGAAGCCGCAACAGCCTGGCCCAGCGCCGCATGTACCGCTAGGTCAGAGTGAAGCCAGCCGGAAGCCAACTCCAGACGCCCGACCACTAGGCGCGGGTCAGTGCTCAGGAGATCCACCTACAGTTGGGTCATCTCTGAAAGGGCACGCTCCAAGACGGCAACAAGAGTAGAGGAACCAAGGAGTGGAGGTGCAACAGTAGGAGGAAGCACCGCCGCCACCAGGGCTTGGGAGACCGCGGGCCCTGGAGCATCTGGGACCTCGTCAGCCGCGCCAAGCACCGACACTTCCGGAGCCAACGGGGCTATGGGGGCTGATTCCATGCGGCGATGTTCCTCTTGGCCCTGCAAGGGTGACGGGGCTGGGAAGACACGAGGGATGTTGCCTCCTTGCTCTACGGAGGGAGGCACAATCACCGTACCCTCCTTCCTCTTCTTCGCCGAAGATGCCGGCCTGATCAACCAAAGGCGAGCGTCAGGAAATAACAAGTACCAGCAGGGATAAAGCGAAGTTCAAGACACCTACCGGTCCACCGCCAAGTACTTCACCTTTCACTTGTGAAGCTTGAGGCCTGACACCATCAGGGCCTGAGGGGCAGGCGTCTGGGCCCCGGTAGCGTCATGCGGTGCGGAGGCAGAACCGGATCGAGCCCCAGGAGGTGTTGGGGTGGAGGCGGCACCACGGTCTACCAGGAATGACCTACCCTTCGTCGGGACAAGGGGTTGCTCCTTCCCTCCTTGGTAGGCGTCGACCTCGGCATCATTAGGAAGGGCACGGAGAATCTCAGCCTTGCTCGGAAGGAAGGTCTCCCCCACCTCTTCCGGGGTCTCCTCCGAGTCCACCTCCTCTTCCCCCTCTCTGCGGGACTCGCTAGAAGACACCTCCACCGGTTTTTGTGCCGAAGGAGCTCCTGAAAACACCGGCGGCACCAGCCCGCACACATCAAAAGTCGGCCTGGTGGCGACAAATTCCTCCCGGTCCCTGCGTTGGAACAGGGGAATGAAGGCGCTAGGCTGGTACTCCTGGTTGTCTCCGACTATGAGACGCAGGACGGCATCCAGTTCGTCGTCAGGCAGGTCCCCGGTCTCAGGCGGGCCTTGTTTTCCCCTCCTTCAAGCTCCCAGAAGGGGCGCGCGTGCGCCTGGAGTGGGGCAACCCGCAGCGTCAAGAACTCCCTCAGGAGCATCGCTCCCGTTATTTTGGCTGCCCTCATGTTGCCCGGCTTCAGGTCAGTCGTCATCTGCCCCAAGACAGACGATGCCCGCTCGTCGACAAGCTCTACCCTGGGCCACTCCTTGCCTTGCCGGGGCGCCTCCATCGGCAACACCAGGCGCGGATGGGCGAGCTTGGCATCCACCATGACCCATTTGGATCGAATGTTGTCGGCCCTCTTCCCGGTGCTCGAGATCGAGTTGGCCTTGCCGGATGCAATGAAGTTGTGGCATCCAGAGATGTGACCCTCGCTGATGCAGAGGAAGAAGAAATGGCGTAGGAGCGCCATGGACGGCATCACACCCAGTTACGCCTCACAGTAGTAGGCAAAGATGGACATGAGGAGGACAGAGTTGGGATGGAGATGCCATGCTTGCAGCCCATAGTGGTCGAGGACTTCATAAAAGAAATCAGAGAAGGGAGGAACCAACCCGATGGCAACACTGCCCGAAAAGAAGGGAAAGAAGGTGCTCCCCTCAGGCTCCGGCTCGTCGGAGGCAAGCTGGAGCTCCGTCTTCCCCCACTCGTTGCTCTCTCCCACCGTCAGCAGGCACACGGAGGCAAGGCTCTTCTCCGTGACAGTGGGTGCCTCAAGAGCGGGCTCGTACCAAGCAGGAGCCGAGGAAGTCTTGACCTTGCGCGGCGCCATGGGCGGCAGATGCAGAGTAAGGCCGGAGCAGATCTGTAGGTAGCAGGCAGCGAAGAGCGAGAAAGGGGATCTGGAGCGAGGCAAGGAAGAAGCAATGAAGGCAAGTGCCGCCCGCGCTAGCCTTTTGTCAGGTCAAGAAGTTGCCAAGGCAGCATGGGGAAGCGGATATACCCACGTCCATTCAACCACCATGCGTGAACCGAGGCCGTAGGCCTTTGGGGGCCCGCGGTGCTCCGAACTTGACCCTTGGATTCACCGCGAAGCCAAGCCCGAGCGCACCTTGGGCCCAGGGGCTACTATCGGTGTTCTGGGAATGGGGGTCCCCAGACTTGCCTGCTCGCGACCCGCGGTGTGGTGGAGCCAGCAGGCCGTACGACCCATCTTCATCAATAAAGCACCCAAGACCCTCGCGAGGGGCCAAGCCTTGCGAGGCGGACGACGCAAGACCTCCTCCCGAGCGGCCTAGTCAGGCAGGCTCGTGAGGAGCGGAGATATCAAGACGGGGCAAACCTCATGAGACTCTCGTGACGTGAGCCATGACAATCGACACCAGGAGGGCGCCAGGCGGGCGCCAGCGTGCGCAGCGTCCTTGTTTCCCCTTTGGTCCAAAGGAGGCAAGCGCAGCCGCAGAGTACCGAGGCCTCATGCAAAGGTTGCCATTTCGGTGCAACAAGACCAAGACCATAAGGACTGTAAGACAGAGGTCATTGTGGATCCCAAGACGGCATCACCACCAGAGCCTTTCACAGGTGAAGACCGCTTTTGTCAGGATAGCTCGTACTAGCTATGCCCCTTCAAATTAGCCCGCCATTGTTGGCTCCCTTCCCGCTCAATATTTGGGAAGAGGACCAGGGCCTACATAAGTAGAGCTAGCCACCACCATAGGAGGGGGATCTCGACCTCAATCTCATCTTAGCTTGAGGGAATCTACACACCACAAGTTCATACGCACAAGAACACCTCAACCTCAGGAGGTTGTTCTTCCCTTGTACTGTTCATCATTAGCCCAAGAGGCAATCCATCACCACCATGCTAGAGTAGGGTATTACACCACAACGGTGGCCCGAACCAGTATAAACCCCGTGTCTTTCTATGTTGTGGGTTCGTCGAGTTCTTTCGCAAGATCTTAGCGAGCTAGAGCATGGATCGGTAGGAGGGAAATACTTCGCGTGCACCCCGGTGTTCGAACCTTAAGGGTTAGCTGGAACCCTACATCCGACAACTTTGATTGTGGGAGAGGTATCTCTAGGCTCTCTCGGTAATGCACACCACTATAAGCCTTGCAAGCAATGTGATTAATGAGTTAGTTGCGGGATGATGCATTAAGGAACGAGTAAAAAGACTTTCCGGTGACGAGATTGAACTAGCTATGATGATATTGACGATCGAATCTCGGGCAAGTAACATACAGATGACAAAGGGAGCAATGTATGTTGTTATGTGTTTTGACCGATAAATATCTTCGTAGAATATGTAGGAACCAATATGAGCATCCAGGTTCTGCTATTGGTTATTGACCGAAGATGTGTCTCGGTCATGTCTACATAGTTCTCGAACCCGTAGGGTCCGCACGCTTAACGTTGGATGACGATATGTATTATGAGTTATGTGATTTGATGTACCGAAGGTTGTTCGGAGTCCTGGATGTGATCACGGATATGACGAGGAGTCTCGAAATGGTCGAGACATAAAGATTCATATACTGGAAGGCTACATTCGGACACCGGAATGGTTCGGGTCGTTTCGGAAAAGTTTCGGAGTACCGGGGGTTACCGGAACCCCCTCCGGGAAGTTATTGGGCCTCACGGGCCTAATGGTGGAAGAGAGGAGGTAGGCCAAGGTGTGGCGCACGCCCCCCTAGCCCAAAACAAATTGTACTAGGGCCAGGGGGGCCAGCCCCCCTTTCCTTCTCTTCTTCCTCTCCTTCCTTCTACTCCTACTAGGACTAGGAAAGGGGGGAACCTACTCCTACTAGGAGTAGGATTCCCCCCGTGGGCGCGCCCCTTGTGGCCGGCCCTCCTCCTCCTCCCCTCCTTTATATACGGGTGAGGGGGCACCCCATAGACACACATGTTGATCTTTAGCCGTGTGAGGTGCCCCCCTCCACAATTTTACACCTCGGTCATATTGTCGTAGTGCTTAGGCGAAGCCCTGCGTTGGTAACTTCATCATCACCGTCAACACGCCGTCGTGCTGACGAAACTCCCCCTCGGCCTCAGCTGGATCAAGAGTACGAGGGATGTCATCGAGCTGAACGTGTGCAGATCGCGGAGGTGCCGTGCATTCGGTACTTGATTGGTTGGATCGCGAAGACGTTTGACTACATCAACCGCGTTACTTAACGCTTCCGCTTTCGATCTACGAGGGTACATAGACACACTCTCCCCTCTCATTGCTATGCATATCCTAGATAGATGTTGCATGTTCGTAGGAATTTTTTTGAAATACTGCGTTCCCCAACAGTGACCCCAAGTAGGATTCGGCCTACTTGGGGCGCACCCCATGGCTGCTGCTCCCTCCCTCCACCTATATATATGGGGGGCGCCCCTAGCACACCAAAAAGACAATTTCCTAACTGTGTGCGGCGCCCCCCTCCATAGTTTACACCTCTGGTTATATTCTCGCGGTGCTTAGGCGAAGCCCTGTGAGGATCACTTCACCATCATCGTCAGCACGCCGTCGTGCTGACGGAACTCATCTACTACGTCGACGTCTTGCTGGATCAAGAAGACGAGGGACATCACCGAGCTGAACGTGTGCAGAACTCGAAGGTGTCGTACGTTCGGTACTTGATCGGTCGGAGCTAGAAGAAGTTCGACTACATCAACCACGTTGTCACACTCTCCCCCTTGTTGCTATGCATCTCCATGGATAGATCATTGCATGTGCATAGAATTTTTTTGTTTCCCATACAACGTTTCCCAACAGTAGCTGCTACCTTGGTTCCTGTTTTGGAAATTGACATGGATACTATCACACTTCAGAAAGTTAGGGCCAAGGTGGGTGTGAGGGGCTTTGATAAAATATCTACTTTCACTAAGGTTACTGACAAGTAGTTGATGATATACAAAATCTCTACTGGAAGCAGTAGTGGAGCATGGTCGGTACAGTGAGAGTAAGAGAGATTCATGGGAGGAAGAGAACAGGAGGGTGTATGGGAGGATATAAGGATGAGACAAAAAAAGTATGAATTGGGAAGTGCAAGTAGTAAAGAAGTCATTTCTATGGGAAGCCTAAATTTGAGTCAATTTGAAGAAATCAAGAAAAAAAGTGAAGAGATACTAAGAGCTCAGAATCATCATTTATGTGAACTGGGAGATAGGAAAAAAGTGGAAAATGATAGCACTTATGGAAAAATTCAAGCTCTGGAGGAGGAAAATGCTAGGCAAGTGGCCATGAAATCAGTAGAAGAGAATATTCTGGAGCTGGAAGGAGAAAGGAATAATTTAGTTGATATGGTCAACAAATAACAAGAGTTGATCACACAATGCATGCAGAAAATAGAACAGATGGAGGTTAGGCAAAAAGAAATTTAAGATACAATGGAGAAACATTTGTAAGGCTCTGGCATCCAGAACAAGAATGATGAGCTTGGATCTTATGTCGAGCCGATTGATTATAATGGTATTCAGGATTCTGTGGAGTCACTAGACACTAAGCTGGGTATAAAACATGGAGCCATTGTCAATAAGAAACGGGAAAAAGAAGGGTCGGCCGGGAGATGTGACAGACCGCTAGACAAAAAAGATGTTAAGATTAAAGACCTGGCTATGGAAAGGGATGCTGAGAAGGACAATTATGGTAATTATAATACCCATGCTCCTTTTGATCCAACTCTATTTCACATGTCTAGTATGGTTGGTATTGATTTGGGGTGTTCTATTGCTATGATTGATCAAAACCCTTACTTGATCGCCAAAATGGAACAATCTAGGAAAGATTTTTATCATCAAAATATTGCTAATAGAGAGAATAAAGATGAACCTAGCTCCCCAGATCCTATTGGTACCGGGAATGCAGAGCTTGAGGAATTGTGCTCTAGAGATGACCATTCTGATACTGAGGTGGAGATGGGTTATTATGATCAATTGTAAAACATTTTTGCTGGTGGAAGGAAAAAGGGAAGTGGCTCATGAGGTATTTCTTGTGTGATGCACACTGTCTCTATGGGTGGACTTAAAAATAGAGAAAAAATAAATCATGATTGCAATGTTCTAGAATGTGAGGGGGATATGACAAGATATCAAGAAAAGATTCATTAGAGAGATGATTATTGAGAAGAAACTTGATTTTATTCGGTTTTAATAAACAATTAAATATGATTATTCTAAAATCGAATTACATAACTTGCGTGTGTGTGGGGTGGGGGGATTTTGCTTAGGAATGGATTCCACCCAGAGGAAGATCTGGGGTAATTCTTGTGGGTGCCAATACTGACGTGTTTGATATTGAATTGATAGAAAAAGAGTGTACCGTGTTAGATTACTTTTGTTTGACAAGATTGCCAAATTCCATCAGAATCTTGTCATAGTGTATGGTGATGCCCAAAATGATGACAAAACAGATAGCTGAATTGTCGAGGGTTTATAAAGATAACCCTATACCTTGTGTGATACATGGAGATTTCATTATAATTAGAAATAACTATGAAAAAACATACCACTGACACTGATCATTGAAGTTTTGTGTTTAATGCAATTATTGAGGATGATGGGCTTCAGGTGCTGCCTCTGAATGGGAGAGATTTCACTTGGTCTAATAACCTCTTGCTGACCCCACATATGAAAAATTACATAGGATATTGATTTGTCCTGATTGGGAAGTAAAATATCCACTAGCTATGGTGCAAGCTTTAGAGAGGGAAGTGTCTGACCACACTCCTGTTATTTTAGATACTGGGTCCCATAACACTTTTGAACCTATTTTTAGGTATGAAAACTCTTGGATGTTGAGAGAGGGATTTAAAGAATTTGTGACTAAAAACTGGAAATCTAACTATAAGCTATCCAACATCGAGAGGTGGTAGAAGAACATGAGATTTGTAAGAAAAAATATCAGAGGTGGAACTTCAATGAGTTTCATGTAGAACTACCACCCTCTCCATAATATATCTTCCTTTCACAAAAGCAATTTGAGTGGGAGAGATAATTGGGTTTACTACCATGCTAAGCCTGTTCATCAGGATTTTAATGAAAAATTTAAAAGTAACATTCAGAAGGCATATTGACCTAAACTTTTGTATTTGTTAGGCCTCTTTAGTTTTGGGCACCAAAGTGATAATCACATATTAATCCTAGAAATGTCAAGTCTACCACCATGGAAATCATCAAACATCTCCTTGAGATCCCAGTTGATAACCTCCCAAAAATGTTGATAATAACCAATTGGGAAGCCACTAGGTCCAGGACTTCTAATTTTATTTTTCATTGAGAAAACTACAGAATGTAGCCCCTCCGTGGAAAAGGGTTTCACAAGATCGTCTGCCTTATGGGTAGTAATCTCTTTGGCCTCCTCGATATCCAGGGTAATTTAGGAGATACCAGCTTGCCCAAACAAGGTTTTATATAATTAGTAATATGCTGCATTAGATTTTCCTCCCCCTCAACCAACCCATCCTCCTGCTCCATAGAGATGATCTTATTATTTCTTCTCCTGCCATTGGCTTTAGCATGGTAGTATCTAGTATTGTAGTCTCCTTCCCTAATTTCCTTGCCTTTATATCTTTGGAGCTATTTTAGTTCCTCCTGCTTCCAAGTTGACTTTCAAAAGGCATATGATAAAATTAAATGGCCCTTGTGTATAAAATGCTTAAACTTAAAAAAAATCTTGACCAATGGTGTGATTGGATTTATGCATACTATGATTGGGGACATGTGGGGGTCAAGGTGAATGATGCCATTGGCCTCTATTTTAAAAACCATAAGGGTCTGAGACAGGGGGTGCACTATCTCTCCTTTGCTCTTTGATTTAGCTGTAGATGCTCTTGCTAGTATATTAGATAATGCTAGACATGAAGGTTTTGTTAAAGGACTGCTAATTGAAAATTTAAACAATGGTGTAAATGTGCTGCAATATGCAGATGCCACCATATTCTTACACCAAGATGATGAGGAGAGTGCTAGAAATTTGAAATTTATCTTTAGTTCTTTTGAACAAATGTATCCCTTTCTCATAAGAGTGATAATTTTTTTGTTTGGTGAGGCTTTCAATGGAGCCCATGTTTATCAAGAGATTTTCACTTGTGAGCTGGGATCTATCCCTTTAAAAATCTTAGGTCTCCATGTGTCTGATATTAGAACCAGGAACAAATTATGGAAGATGGTTACTGAAAAAATTGAGAAGATATGTGCTTGTTGGAAAGGGAAACTGTTGAATATAGCTGGTAGGGTTACTCTTGTCCAATCTTGCCTAACGAATATTCCCATGTTTATGATTTTTTTATCCTACTCCTATTGGAATTAGGGAAAAAGTCGACTTCTTTAGGGCTAGACTGGTGTGGCAGGCTAGTGAGCATTAAAAGAAATACCACTTGATAAATTGGAAAACCTATTGTATGCCTAAACAACAAGGTGATTTTTGGATTTTAAATTTGGACCTTATTAATAAACCTTTGTTTCCCAAGTGATTGTGGCAATTGTAATCTAAATCGGGCCTATGTTGGAGATTCTTTTATACAAATATGTGAGGGGTAAGTGTATTTCTGGTGTTGTATCAAAAGCTAGGGAGTCACAATTCTGGTATAGAATTTTGAGAGTGAAAGATTTATTTTATCAACATGTTAAAAAGAAGATTGGGGATGGAAAATATCGTATTCTAGGAGGACTGGTGGGTTGGAAATAAACCGTTAAATGAATCCTACCCTAATATTTATTTTACTTGTTTTGAACACAATATCTCTATGGCTGACGCTATTCCAAAAGGTTGTCATAATTTCTCTTTCACAAGGACTATGTATGGTGAATCCTTGGAAATTTGGAACAGTCTTAAAGAAAGATGTGATGAAATTATCATGCATGGGGGAAACATAAACCCTGTGGATGCTTACTGCTGACAGGGAATTCTCGATGAAATCCCTATATATGTTTCTTGTTAAAATTGATTGTGGTTTCCCACAGAAGTATCTTGGGAAGAACAAAATCCTGCTAAAATTAAAGTTTTCCTGTGGCTTATGAATAGAAAGAGCATATTAACTAGAAACAATCTTCTGAAGAGGGGATGGAAAAGGGAGAAAACCTGTGTTTTCTAGGGCAAGATGAAAGTATTGATCACTTATTTTTCTATTGGTTTGTGGCAAAATTGATTTGGAGTCTTTTGCGATGTGCTTTTGATTTGAATTCTATTCCTATGTACTTAAATGAATGCTTTTTTAGATGGACAAGAACCTTCCCGAAATGTGATAGGAAACTTGTTCTAGTTGGCATTTCGGCTCTTTTCTGGTCCATTTGGAAGTATCATAATGATGTGATCTTTAACCCATTTTTTGTGATCGTATGATTATAGTGAGACTAATGTGTAATTGGATGATCGATTGGCCCGTGTTGCTGATAGAAAAATCAGAGGAAAAAATGTTGACGCTAGGAGCAAAGCTAGTCAAGCGGGTGACAAATGAAGTATACCGCGCTTCGCAAGGTTGCAGGCCTAGAGTCCCCATGTTGGGTGGCTGACTGTGGCGTTCTTGCTACAAGATGCCTGAAGTCTCTTTTGCGGTTTTAAAGTCACTTTAGGCATTAGGAAGAAGAAAAATGCGGACAAGAAGTTCCTTCAGGTCTATAATGGATGATCATGGATGTTTTTATCTTCTTTCCTGCTTTTTAGTTCGTGCACTGTTTGTGGGGTGATTTAGTTCAAAGAAGGCCAGTTGGTTTGATTATATGAAATTAGAAAGGGAGGCCTCTCTTGAGTGCAAATTTTTAGAGATGGGCTCCTTGGAGCCCATTTTTTAAAATATTCAAAAAGCATATTTAAAAGTTCCAAAATAAATTGGAAAATAATCGATGGAAACTTATATGTATTCCGCAGGAACGTGTGAAATTTTTTTCTAAAATATTATGATTTGTAGGTTGTGCAGGAAAAAATAAAATTCCAGCCCAATAATAAAGAAAGTTGGCCCATTTTGAAAATACGTATTTGTCTTTTATGTGCACTTTTTAAATCCCCAACCCACACGTGGGACGCGCCACCTCAGTTGATCGCATCTCACATCGCTGCAAGTTGCTGATCCCACAAACGTGCACCATGGGCGTCGCTTGCCATAGTCAAGAAACCACCACCACCGCTCCTTCGAGGTTGGGCAAATATGGAATGAGGTCATCGGGTAGCAGTGCTTCGGCGCGAGATCATGCCTCCTCTTCTTCGTCCCTCCCCCACTTACCCTAAGTTGATTTTTGCATAGTAAGCATTTGTAATTCATGTACAATACGAGTATGCGATAATACATTAGAGCTCCCAACAGTGGCTACTTGCTCTTATCATGTTAGACTAAGTTGTATGCATTAGATGACTAATTGCCTATGTAATGGTAGTAGGTTGTGTCCTCATCCTTGAAAGAACATGCGGTGCCCCCATGTTTGGTTTTGGTAATTGATGACAATATCTATGGACTAATGATTGCCTTGAGTTATATTTGAAGGATTTGTCCATAGGTTTGTCTTGAAGTCCATTTGTTGCTTTCAAGGAGTTTATGAGTTGACCATAGTGCATTGAAGGAATTATCCAAAGATTGGTCATTTGAGAGTTGAGCTTATTGCAAGCATGTCTTGAAGAAGAAGATTGTTTGATCATTCATGTTTACCTTCAAGACATCATCCAAATGAAGAGAGTTGGAAAGAATCAAGGTTGATCAAGACTAAGTCAAGAGTGAATCAAGTTGATCAATACACAAAGCGTACAAGATGTACAGAGGGATCAAGTGATCCCATGGAATGGTAAGCATTGTCCACTACGCTTTGTTTGCTAACCCATGGTTTTCATGAGAGTTCTTTGTGGGGTTAGGTTGCGATGTGCAAGTTCAAGTGGAGCATCATGAAGAGATCAAATGCTTGAAGCTTCCGCCCATTATGGTAACAATGGATTTATGAAGATGTGCCGAAGAGTGACTCACCCATAGTGGAGTATGTGGGAGCAATCAACTAGTCTTCATCGAGCCAACACAACCAAGAAAGGTGGTCCAACTTGAGGAAGTCAAGATCGTCATCATCTAGCTCAAGTGGACTTTGTGCAAGACAAAGGTTTGTCCTTGATAGGTTTTCTATTTTACCAGTCTCATAGTGTTGGTTGGGAGACCGGGTTATAGGATCGATTGCCGTACTATCAAGGGGGGCTCTCGATGAGTAGCTTGATCGTATCGTTCGTAGAGAGCTCAAACCATTCCATCCTTGCATCATCTTTCTTGGTTCTTTTTTGGTTCTCTTTGTGAGTCTTAGAGCTTATGGTCATCTTGATGACAAGCTCGAGTTCATCGAAAACGGAGTTCACATGCATCTTCTATGATGTTTTCGATGTTGGAGGTTTTGCCGGTTCTTCTCGGTTGGAGGTTTCACTCCTCTATTTGTTAGGAATACCTCCCCTGCCTCTTCTTACTATAACCGTCGTCTTGTATCCAAGAAGCTTGAGTTTGCTCAATTCGGAGCTCTTATGAAGAAGTTATGGCAGTTCTGGTTTTCTCCCTACGGTAGTACCGCGATGGGCAGCGGTAGTACCGCTTGTAGCATCAAGAGGTAGTACCGCTCCAGTACGGCTCTACTACCGCCTCGATTTTGGATCCTGCTCTTTTCGTGTCGGGTTTAGCAGTAGTTGCACGGCAGTAAGGCACAGTAGTTCCGCCTACCTCCTATAAGCAGTAGTACCGCTCCGGTTGGGCGGTAGTACCACTGGGGTGAGCGGTAGCACCGCTTATATGCGGTACTACTTCCCCAAGGTTCAAGTTTTGTTTCTCCTTTTCCCTTCTTCTTCCGCCCGAGCGGAAGTACCACTTGTGGAGCGGTAGTACCGCTCATGTGCGGGCTGAGCACATAACGGTTGGATTCGGGAGGCCCTATAAAAGGGGGTCTTCTTCCCCAATGAACCTTATCCTTTGAGCTCGTGTTCTTTCCCCATTGTTGACCTTCTTCGAGCTTGCTAACTCTCAGTCCCTCCATGGATTCTTGCTAGTGTTTGAGGGAAAAGAGAGAGGAGATCTAGATCCACATTTCCACCAATCACTTTCTCCTCTATGTGAGGGGAACCCCTTGGATCTAGATCTTGGAGTTCTTTGTGTTCTCTTCATCGTTCTCCTCTCATCTTCCTCCCTAGAATTTGTTGCTTCGGTGGGATTTGGGAGAGAAGGACTTGGGCACTCCGTGTGCCCTTGCCATTGCATTTGGTGCATCGGTTTGAGTTCTCCATGGTGATACGTGGAAGTTACAAGTTGAGAAGCTTATTACTCTTGGGTGCTTGGTAGCCTTGAGCTTGTTCCTCTTGGGTGCTTGGGCGCCCTAGACGGTTGAGGTCACCTCGGAACCATATTCCATTGTGGTGAAGCTATGTGGTGTCGTTGGGGAGTTAACCCCAACCTTTGTGGTGTTCGGAGCACAATCATTGTGGTGTAAAGCTCCGGGCAAGCGTCGGGGTCTCCAATTAGGTTGTGGAGATCGCCCCGAGCAATTTGACGGGTTTCGGTGACCGGCCCCCAAGGATTGCCAAAGTGTACGGGTTCGGTGACCGCCCCCAAGGGTTGCCATTTATACGGGTTCGGTGACCGCCCTCAAGGGTACCTTAGTGGAATCACGGCATCTTGCATTGTGCAAGGGCGTGAGGAGATTACGGCGGCCCTATTGGCTTCTTGGGGAGCATTGTGCCTCCACACCGCTCCAAACGGAGATTAGCATTCGCAAGGGTGTGAACTTCGGGATACATCGTCGTCTCCGCGTGCCTCGGTTATCTCTTACCCGAGCCCTTTACTTATGCACTTTAATTTGTGATAGCCATATTGTTTCTTGTCATATACATTGCTATCACTTTGTTGTTTATCTTGCTTAGCATAAGTTGTTAGTGCACATAGGTGAGCCTAGTTGTTGTAGGTTTTGTGCTTGACAAATTAACCGCTAGGTTTATTCCGCATTTGTTCAAGCCTAAACCGTAATTATTTTAAAGCGCCTATTCACCCCCCTCTAGGCGACATCCTCGTTCTTTCAATCCTCAGAGCTGAATTTGGTACAAGGCTTAAACTTTGTTCGTGCAGATTACCAGTTTAGAAGGAATACTGGTGTAACTTTGGCAACACACCCCACATCAAGTGTCCCACTGGTAGTCCTGAAATTGATTTAAAATTTGAATTAGTGATGGTTTAATATATGTACGGTTCATCGTCAATTTTTGAATCATGAAGGATTCAATTTATTGATACAAGATTCTCTGCATGTTCCGTTATGTAAAAACACTTATTGGTTGCACATGTTTATCTACAATAAGTATCCCTTTAGACAACCATGTAGGTATAAATGGTTGCATAGTTTTGGTTCAAACTAACGGAACCCTCTTAGCTCATTGTAATCCATAATCTAATTACAATTTCCTTTCCAATAAACACTGGACTCTCAGTATCCAACTTATATATTTTATTTGGCTTATGATGTCAATTATTTTGTGTCAATACAGTACAATAGGGGACTATCCAATTGGAGGATCGATGACATATATGGGAGCAAGGGAACGGAACTGGTAGATACTTTCCTAAAAGGCTTTCGCCCCGCTTTATATGTAAAGCAAACCACCGCAGTCACAAGGTTCAACAGAGTACACTCACACCCCCACACACAAGGTAGCACAAGACGAGGTACGAGGTACAAAAGGGTACTGCTGAGGGCACATCTCAACAAGCCCTAAAAATAAAAAGGCGGACGCGCCGCAAACAAAGAAGCTAATTCGGCTCCAGTGGTGGTGGAGGAAGCGGAGCGCCATCGAGTGAAGTTTGGCGATGATGATGTTAATGGCATCCTGGTCCTGGGGGCGGCTAAGCGGCCACCAGAGCTGCAAATAGCCACACATTTTGAACACCGCGTCAGTTGCACGCCACAGAGGGGTATGCTGGATCACAAGCTTATTTCAAACCATCCAAAGTGTCCTAGAAGGACCCCAATAGCCGGCCACCTAATGAGGCGGCCCGTTGGAGGTAAGGTTTGAAGCTCGGCGAAGAGGTCCGGGAAGTTGGTTTTGCACCAATGACCACCAACCACCTCGCGGAAGCAACTCCACGCGAACTGGGCGGACACACAAGAGAAGAAGATGTGGTTGGAGTGTTCTGCTGTCCCACATAGAGTATAGATCCCATCACCCAGGTCATTTCGCTTGAGCTCTCCGTGCCGGAAGGGATTTGGCCCCCGATCCATTGCCACATGAAGATCCTGATCTTCAGGGGAGCCTGATTGACCAAATTGCCGTCAAGGGGGTAGGTCCCGGCTATGGGGCGATGGCCCGGTAAAGCGACTGCACAGAGAAGCTGCAGGAAGATTCTAATAGAAATATGCCCTAGAGGCAATAATAAAGTTGTTATTTATATTTCCTTATATCATGATGAATGTTTATTATTCATGCTAGAATTGTAGTAACCGGAAACTTAGTACATGTGTGAATACATAGACAAATAGAGTGTCACTAGTATGCCTCTACTTGACTAGCTCATTAACCAAAGATGGTTAAGTTTCCTAACCATAGACATGAGTTGTCATTTCATAAACGGAATCACATCATTAGAGAATGATGTGATTGACATGACCCATCTGTTAGCTTAGCACTTCGATCGTTTAGTTTATTGCTATTGCTTTCTTCATGACTTATACATGTTCCTATGACTATAAGATTATGCAACTCCCGAATACCAGAGGAACACTTAGTGTGCTATCAAACGTCAGAACGTAAATGGGTGATTATAAAGATGCTCTACAGGTGTCTCTGATGGTGTTTGTTGAGTTGGCATAGATCGAGATTAGGATTTGTCACTCTGATTGTCGGAGAGGTATCTCTGGGCCCTCTCGGTAATGCACATCCCTATAAGCCTTGCAAGCAATGTGACTAATGAGTTAGTTGCGGGATGTTGCATTAAGAAATGAGTAAAGAGACTTGCCAATAACAAGATTGAACTAGGTATAATGATACCGAAGATCGAATCTCGGGCAAGTAACATACCGATGACAAAGGGAACAACGCATGTTGTTATGCAGTTTGACCGATAAAGATCATAGAATATGTGGGAACCAATATGAGTGTCTAGGTTCCGCTATTGGTTATTGACCGGAGATGAGTCTCGGTCATGTCTACATAGTTCTCGAACCCGTAGGGTCCGCACGCTTAATGTTCGATGATGATATGTATTGTGAGTTATGTGATTTGATGTAGTGAAGGTTGTTTGGAGTCCCGGATGTGATCATGGACATGACGAGGAGTCTCGAAATGGTCGACACATGAAGATTGATATATTGGAAGGTTATGTTTGGACACCGGAAAGTTTCAGATAGGTTCGGGCATTTTCTAGAGTACCGGGGGGTTACCGGAACCCCCGGGGGGTTAATGGGCCTTCATGTGCTTTAGTGGAAGAGAGGAGGAGGCGGCCAAGAGGAGGGGCACATCCCCCTTTCCTTCTTCCCCTCTTCCCTTTCCCTTTCCCCTCCTAGTTGGACTAGGAAAGGGGGGAACCTACTCCTCGTAGGAGTAGGATTCTCCCCCTTGGGGCGCACCCCATGAGGCCGGCAGGCCCCCTCCTCCACTCCTTTATTTACGGGGGAGAGGGCACCCCATCGACACATAAGTTGATTTTTTAGTCGTATGCGGTGCCCCCCTCCACAGATTTCCAGCTCGGTCATATTGTCGTACTGCTTAGGAGAAGCCCTACGGCGGTAACTTCATCATCACCATCAACACACCGTCGTGCTGACGAAACTCTCCCTCGGCCTCAGCTGGATCTAGAGTTCGAGGGACATCACCGAGCTGAACGTGTGCGGATCACGGAGGTGCCGTGCATTCGGTACTTGATCGGTTGGATCGCGAAGACGTTCGACTACATCAACCACGTTACTTAACGCTTCCGCTTTCGGTCTACTAGGGTACGTGGACACACTCTCCCCACTTGTTGCTATGCTTCTCCTAGATAGATCTTGCGTGATTGTAGGCAAATTTTGAAATACTATGTTCCCAACAATGGTATCAGAGCCAGGACTATGCGTAGATGTTATATGCATGAGTAGAACACAAAGGGGCTGTGGGCGTGGGTATATACATATTGCTTATCGTCACTAGTTGTTTCTTGATTCGGTGGTATTGTTGGATGAAGCGGCCCGGACCGATATTACATGACTGATAACCCACAAGTATAGGGGATCGCAACAGTTTTCGAGGGTAGAGTATTCAAGCCAAATTTATTGATTCGACACAAGGGGAGACAAAGAATATTCTCAAGTATTAGCAGCTGAGTTGTCAATTCAACCACACCTAGAAACTTAATATCTGCAGCAAAGTACTTAGTAGCAAAGTAATATGATAGTAGTGGTAACGGTAGCAGTTTTGGTTTTATAGTGATTGTAAGAGTAGCAACGGAAAAGTAAATAAGCAAAGAACAATATATGAAAAGCTCGTAGGCAATGGACCAGTGATGGATAATTATGTCGGATGCGATTCCTCATGCAATAGTTATAACATAGGGTGACACAGAACTAGCTCCTATTCATCAATGTAATGTAGGCATGTATTCTGAATATAGTCATACGTGCTTATGGAAAAGAACTTGCATGACACGTTTTGTCCTACCTTCTCGTGGCAGCGGGGTCCTATTGGAAACTAAGGGATATTAAGGCCTCCTTTTAATAGAGTAGCGGACCAAAGCATTAACACTTTGTGAATACATGAACTCATCAAACTACGGTCATCACCGGTATGTATCCCGATTATTGTCACTTCGGGGTTAATGGATCATAACACATAATAGGTGACTATAGACTTGCAAGATAGGATCAAAAACTCACATATATTCATGAAAACATAATAGGTTCAGATCTGAAATCATGGCACTCGGGCCCTAGTGACAAGCATTAAGCATAGCAAAGTCATAGCAACATCAACCTCAAAACATAATGGATACTAGGGATCAAACCCTAACAAAACTAACTCCATTACATGATAAATCTCATCCAACCCATCACCGTCTAGCAAGCCTACGATGGAATTACTCATGCACGGCGGTGAGCATCATGAAATTGGTGATGGAGGAAGGTTGATGATGACGATGGCGATGTATTCCCCTCTCCGGAGCGCCGAACGGACTCCAGATCAGCCCTCCCAAGAGAGATTAGGGCTTGGCGGCGGCTCCGTATCGTAAAACGCGATGAATCCTTCTCTCTTATTTTTTTCTCCCGAACATGAATATATGGAGTTGGAGTTGAGGTCGGTGGAGCACCAGGGGGCCCACGAGGCAGGGTGGCGCGCCCAGGGGGTAGGCACGCCCTCACCCTCGTGGACAGGATGTGGGCCCCCTGGCCTTGATTATTTTGCCAGTATTTTTTATATATTCCAAAAATATTCTCCGTTAATTTGTAGGTCATTCCAAGAACTTTTATTTTTGCACAAAAATAACACCATGGCAATTCTGCTGAAAACAACGTTAGTCCGGGTTAGTTCCATTCAAATCATGCAAGTTAGAGTCCAAAACAAGGGCAAAAGTGCTTGGAAAAGTAGATACGTTGGAGACGTATTAACTCCCCAAGCTTAAACCTTTGCTTGTCCTCAAGCAATTTAGTTGACAAACTGAAAGTGATAAAGAAAAACTTTTACAAACTCTGTTTGCTCTTGTCGTTGTAAATATGTAAAGCTAGCATTCAAGTTTTTAGCAAAGATTATGAACTAACCATATTCACAATAACATTTAGGTCTCATGTTTACTCATATCAATGGCATAATCAACTAGCGAGCAATAATAATAAATCTCGGATGGCAACACTTTCTCAAAACAATCATAATATGATATAACAAGATGGTATCTTGCTAGCCCTTTCTGAGACCGCAAAACATAAATGTAGAGCACCTCTGAAGATCAGGGGCTGACTGGAAATTGTAATTCATGGTAAAAGATCCAGTGAAGTCATACTCAATGTAAACTAATAATAATACATGCAAATGACAGCGGTGCTCTCCAACTGGTGCTTTTTAATAAGAGGGTGATGACTCAACATAAAAGTAAATAGGTAGGCCCTTTGTAGAGGGAAGCAGGGATTTGTAGAGGTGCGAGAGCTCGATTTTGAAATAGAGATGAATAATATTTTGAGCGGTATACTTTCATTGTCAACATAACAACCAAGAGATGGCGATATCTTCCATGCTACACACATTATAGGCGGTTCCCAAGCAGAATGGTAAAGTTTATACTCCCCTACCACCAACAAGCATCAATCCATGGCTTGCCCGAAACAACGGGTGCCTCCAAATAACAAAAATCCTGGGGGAGTTTTATTTGCAATTATTTTGATTTGATTTGAGCATGGGACTGGGCATCCCGGTGACCAGCCATTTTCTCGTGAGTGAGGAGCGGAGTCCACTCCTCTTGAGAATAACCCGCCTAGCATGGAAGATATAGATAGCCCTAATTGATACATGAGCTATTCGAGCATACAAAACAGAATTTTTATTTGAAGTTCTAGAGTTTGGCACATACAAATTTACTTGGAACGATAGGTAGATACCGTATATAGGAAGGTATGGTGGACTCATATGGAATAACTTTTGGGGTTTATGGAGTTGGATGCACAAGCAGTATTCCCGCTTAGTACAAGTGAAGGCTAGAAAGAGACTGGGAAGCGACCAGCTAGAGAGCAACAACAGTCATGAACATGCATTAGAATTAATCAACATGAATGCAAGCATGACTAGGATACAAATCACCATGAACATAAATATCGTGGAGGCTATGTTGATTTTGTTTCAACTACATGTGTGAACATGTGCCAAGTCAAGCCACTCGAATCATTCAAAGGAGGATACCACCCTATCATACCACATCACAACCATTTTAATAGCATGTTGGCATGCAAGGTAAACCATTATAAACTCCTAGCAAATTAAGCATGACATAAGAAACTATAATCTCTAATTGTCATTGCAAACATGTTTCATTCATAATAGGCTAAATCAGGAACGATGAACTAATCATATTTACAAAATCAAGAGAGGTCGAGTTCATACTAGCTTTTCTCATCTCAATCAGTTCATCATATATCATCATTATTGCCTTTCACTTGCACAACCCAATAGTGTGGATAATAATAATAGTGCACGTGCATTGGACTAAGTTGGAATCTGCAAGCATTCAATACATGGGAGAAGACAAGGTAATATGGGCTCTGTGTTAGATCAACAATAATGCATATGAGAGCCACTCAACATTTTCATCATGGTCTTCTCCTCTCGACCCCCAAGGAAAAGAAAGGAAATAAAACTATTTACACGGGAAAGCTCCCAACAAGCAAAAGAAGAACGAGAAATCTTTTTGGGTTTTCTTTTTAATTACTACTACTACAGGCATGGAAAGTAAACTAGCTAGAAGCTACAACTATCTTTTGGTTTTTTTCTTAAGGTTTTTCAAACACACAAGAAGAAAGCTTAAAAAGAAAATAAACTAGCATGGATTATACAATGAAAAAGTATGAGCACCGACAACTGGCATGAGTGTGTGAACATGAATGTAATGTCGGTGAGAAATACGTACTCCCCCAAGCTTAGGCTTTTGGCCTAAGTTGGTCTATGCCCATGGATCAAAATTGTAGCTGGGGTCGTACTGGGATGCAGCAGCTATTGCCTCACGAGCTACATCTTGGAGGAGGGCTGCCTCCGTCCTCCTCTCGTACTCGTTCGCCTCCTCCCTAGTTATAACATATCTCCCTTTTGTCTGAAAATCAAAGAAAGCAGAAGCAGTGAGAGCAACATGGACGGTGCTCCGTTTGTCAAAGATTAGTCGGTACTGGAGGAACTGATCGTTCCTCTCAACAAACTGACGACGAACCATAGCATTATAATCTAGATAAGCAGGAGGCAACTCAATATCATCCCCACGTATGGGTATACCAATAAAGTTAGCTACACGATTTGCATAAATTCCACCAAACAAATCTCTAGTTAAACCATTAAGATGCAACCTACGTGCAACAATAGCCCCCAAGTTGTATTGTTTATCTCCTAATACATCACTCTTGAGAACACTAAGATCAGTAACACACATGTGACATGCCTCGTCCTTACCGTTAATGCATCTACCCACGAAGAGAGCAATATAATGTATGGCAGGAAAATGAATGCTCCCTATGGTAGCTTGTGTTATTTCTCTAGATCCCCCACAGTGATACTAGTAATAAATTCTTTAAATTCAGATTTGTGAGGTTCACTAGCACTACCCCACTGCGGGAGTTTACAAGCAGTATTAAAATCTTCTAAGTCCATGGTATAAGATTTATCATAAAGATCGAACAGGACATTGTGAGAATTGCGCGAGGATGTAAATTTAAACGTTCTCACAAATGAATCAGTTAAATAGAGGTATTTCCGGCACTTATCTAACACAAAGCTCTCAAGATCAGCGTTACGAACATATGCGTCAAATTCTTCCTTGATGCCTGCCTGGACCATGAAATACTCTGACGACTATTCACAAGGCTACACTTGAGCCTCCCTTGGTAGTTCATTGTCCGGCTCGCGTATTGCGGGCCTTGGGCCTTGCTTCCTTGAGGAACCACCTTGGTACATTTTCCTAAACATATTTCTTCCTCTGAAAATTTTAGTGACTCAAAATAAAAGTGAAACAAACTCAACAAAATTGATAGCAACTACTCCTACAAGTGCCTAGAGGCCATATCATGCATTAAAACTACTTTTGACCACATAAATTTGACATGCAAGCTCAAGAACAGGGTCACCTAAGCAGCTAAAATTTGCAATAAATAAAGCACTAGAAAAAAAACAAATTGGACCACTGGAGGAGTCACATACCTAAGAACAATCCCCAAAGCAGTTTTGTGAATGGAGCTTTGAGCAAGGAGATCGAAAATGGCAGCAAGATGAGCTATAACTCGGGTTTGAGCTGGTGGATGAATTTTTCTGGAGGAAGACAAAGTGTGTGGGTGCAAGACTAAGTGGAGGGGACCCACGTGGGGTCCACGAGGCAGGGGGGCGCCTAGGGGGTAGGGCGCGCCCAAGGGGTAGGGCGCGCCCTCCACCCTCGTGGGCACATCATGGGTCCCCCTGGTGTGTTCTTAGTGCTAATAATTCTTAAATATTCTGGAAAAAATCATATTTAATTTTCAAGGTATTTGGAGAACTTTTATTTTCGGGGTATTTTTTTATTGCAAGGATAATTCAGAAAACAGACAGAAAATACTTTTTTTACTTTATTTAATATAAATAACAGAAAGTAAAAAAGAGGGTACAGAAGGTTGTGCTTTCTAACTTCATCCATCTCATGTTCATCAAAAGGAATCCATTAACAAGGTTGATCAAGTCTTGTTAACAAACTCATTCCGAATTGCATGAAAGCGGAGAAATTTCGAATAACACTAGGTTACCTCAACGGGGATATGCACATCCCCAACAATAAGAGGAAATTCAAAACCTCCAATAATAATCGTTGAAAATTTTCCAATAAAATTGATACTATGGACTTGTGGTTGTTTCCTCGGAAAGTGTACCGTATGCTCATTACCATTAACATAAAAAGTGACATTGCCTTTGTTGCAATCAATAATACCCCATGCAGTATTCAAAAAGAGTCTACCAAGGATAATCAACATACTATCATCCTCGGGAATATCAAGAATAACAAAGTCCGTTAAAATAGTAACGTTTGCAACCACAACATGCACATCCTCACAAATACTGACAGGTATAGCAGTTGATTTATCAACCATTTGCAAAGATATTTCAGTAGGTGTCAACTTATTCAAATCAAGTCTACGATATAAAGAGAGAGGCATAACACTAACACCAGCTCCAAGATCACATAAAGTAGTTTTCACATAGTTTCTTTTAATGGAGCATGGTATAGTTGGTACTCCTGGATCTTCAAGTTTCTTTGGTATTCCACCATTAAAAGTGTAATTAGCAAGCATGGTGGAAATTTCAGCTTCTAGTATCTTTCTTTTATTAGTAACAATATCTTTCATGTATTTAGCATAATGGTTCATTTTAAGCATATCAGTCAAATGCATACGCAAAAAATAGGTCTAATCATTTCAGCAAAGCGCTCAAAATCCTCATCATCCTTTTTCTTGGATGGTTTAGGAGGAAAAGGCATGGGTTTCTGAACCCGTGGTTCTCTTTCCTTACCGTGCTTCCTAGCAACAAAGTCTCTCTCATCATAACGTTGATTCTTTGATTGTGGGTTATCAAGATAAACAACAGGTTCCATCTCTACATCATTGTCATTGCTAGGTTGAGCATCAACATGAACATCATCATTAACATTATCACTAGGTTCATGTTCATTACTAGATTGTGTTTCAGCACCAGAAATAGAAATATCATTGGGATTCTCAGGTGTGTCAATAACAGGTTCACTAGAAGCATGCAAAGCCCTATCATTTTTCTTCTTCTTCTTCTTAGAAGAACTAGGTGCATCAACATTAGTTCTCTGAGAATCTTGCTCAATTCTCTTAGGATGGCCCTCAGGATACAAAGGTTCCTGAGTTATTTTACCCCCTCTAGTCATAACTCTAACAACATTATCATTTTTCTTATTACTTAATTCATTGAGCAAATCATTCTGAGCCTTAAGTACTTGTTCTACTTGAGTGGTAACCATAGAAGCATGTTTACTAATAAGTTTAAGTTCACCTTTAACTCTAGACATATAATCACTCAAGTGTTCAAGCATATCAACATTGCGTTTCAATTGTATACCAACATAAGCATTGGCTAGCAGACTTATAACGAGGAATATCACCTTCATCAAATCTATAGAGAGAATTTACCTTTACTACCTGTGTCGTGTTATCAAGACCATGTATCTCTTCAATAGGTGGTAAATTCTTAACATCTTCAGCTTTAATACATTTTCTTTCATAGATTTCTTTGCCTCTTGCATATCTTCAGGACTGAGAAATAGAATACCCCTTTTCTTCGGAGTTGGCTTAGGAGTTGGTTTAGGAAATGTCCAATCATTTTCATTACTCAACACATTATTCAATAGAAATTAAGCTTGATCAATAGTTCTTTCCCTGAAAACACAACCAGCACAACTATCCAGGTAGTTTCTGGAAGCATCAGTTAGTCCATTATAAAAGATATCAAGTATTTCATTTTTCTTGAGACGATGATCAGGCAAAGCATTAAGTAATTGGAGAAGCCTCCCCCAAGCTTGTGGGAGACTCTCTTCTTCAATTTGCACAAAATTATATATTTCCCTTAAGGAAGCTTGTTTCTTATGAGCGGGGAAATATTTAGCAAAGAAGTAATAAATCATATCCCGGGGACTACGCACACAACCAGGATCAAGAGAATTAAACCATGTTTTAGCATCACCCTTTAATGAGAACGGAAACAACTTAAGGATAAAGTAATAGCGAGTTTTCTCATCAGGAGTAAACAGGGTGGCTATATCATTAAATTTAGTAAGATGTGCCAAAACAGTTTCAGATTCATAGCCATAGAAAGGATCAGATTCAACCAAAGTAATTAACTCAGGATCGACAGAGAAATCATAATCCTTATCAGTAATAATGATAGGTGAAGTAGCAAAAGCAGGGTCATATTTCATTCTAGCATTCAAAGACTTTTCTTTAAGCTTAGCTAATAATTTCTTAAGATCAGATCTATCATCGCAAGATAAAAAGTCTCTAGCAGTTTCTTCATCCATAACATAGCCCTCAGGCACAACAGTCAATTCATATCTAGGGGGAGAATCTTCATCATCACTTTCATCAATATTATCAGTTTCAATAATTTCATTCTTTCTAACCCTAGCAAGTTGTTCATCAAGAAATTCACCTAGTGGCACAGTATTATCAAGCATAGAAGTAGTTTCATCATAAGTATCATGCAAAGAAGAAGTGGCATCATCAATAACATGCAACATATCAGAATGAATAGCAGGAGTAGGTGTCGCAAGTTTACTCAAAAAAGAAGGTGAATCAAGTGCAGAGCTAGATGGTAGTTCCTTACCTCCCCTCGTAGTTGAGGGAAAAATCGTGGTTCTTTTATCTTTAAAGTTCTTCATAGTGATCAAAAGATATAAATCCCAAGTGACTCAAAGAATAGAGCTATGCTCCCCGGCAATGACGCCAAAAAATAGTCTTGATAACCCACAAGTATAGGGGATCACAACAATTTTTGAGGGTAGAGTATTCAACCCAAATTTATTGATTCGACACAAGGGGAGCCAAAGAATATTCTCAAGTATTAGCAGCTATGTTCTCAATTCAACCACACCTGGAAACTTAATATCTGCAGCATAGTACTTAGTAGCAAAGTAATATGATAGTAGTGGTAACGGTAGCAGTTTTGGTTTTATAGTGATTGTAATAGTAGCAACGGAAAAGTAAATAAGAGAAGAACAATATATTAAAAGCTCGTAAGCAATGGACTAGTGATGGATAATTATGTCGGATGTGATTCCTCATGCACTAGTTATATCATAGGGTGACACAGAACTAGCTCTAGTTCATCAATGTAATGTAGGCATGTATTCTGAATATAGTCATACGTGCTTGTGGAAAAGAACTTGCATGACATCTTTGTCCTACCCTCCCGTGGCAGCGGGGTCCTATTGGAAACTAAGGGATATTAAGGCCTCCTTTTAATAGAGTACCGGACCAAAGCATTAACGCTTAGTGCATACATGAACTCCTCAAACTACGGTCATCACCGTAAGTATCCCGATTATTGTCACTTCGGGGTTAACGGATCATAACACATAATAGGTGACTATAGACTTGCAAGATAGGATCAAGAACTCACATATATTCATGAAAACATAATAGGTTCAGATCTGAAAACATGGCACTCGAGCCCTAGTGACAAGCATTAAGCATAGCAAAGTCATAGCAACATCAACCTCAGAACATAATGGATACTAGGGATCAAACCCTAACAAAACTAACTTGATTACATGACAAATCTCATCCAACACATCACCGTCCAGCAAGCATACGATGGAATTACTCATGCACGGCGGTGAGCATCATGAAATTGGTGATGGAGGAAGGTTGATGATGACGATGGCGACGGATTCCCCTCTCTGGAGCCCCGAATGGACTCCAGATCAGCCCTCCCGATAGAGATTAGGGCTTGGCGTCAGCTCCGTATCGTAAAATGCGATGATTCCTTCTCTCTTATTTTTTTCTCCCCAAACGTGAATATATGGAGTTGGAGTTGAGGTCGGTGGAGCACTAGGGGGCCCACGAGGCAGGGGGCGCGGCCAGGGGGGTAGGCGCGCCCCCACCCTCGTGGACAGGGTGTGGCCCCCCTGGCCTTGATTATTTCTCCAGTATTTTTTATATATTCCAAAAAATTCTCCGTTGATTTTCAGGTCATTCCAAGAACTTTTATTTCTGCACAAAAATAACACCATGGCAATTCTGCTGAAAACAACGTCTGTCCGGGTAAGTTCCATTCAAATCATGCAAGTTAGAGTCCAAAACAAGGGCAAAAGTGTTTGGAAAAGTAGATACATTGGAGACGTATCAATGATCGCGTTCATGAGACTAGTTCTACCGACGTGCTTTGCACATAGGTGGCTGGTGGGTGTCAGTTTCTCCAACTTTAGTTGAATCGGATTCAATGAACATGGTTCTTTCTGAAAATCAAAAAGCAATCACTATACCACGTTGTGGTTATTATAGGTAAGAACGGTTCTTGCTAAACCCGTAGCAGCCACGTAAAACTTCCAACAACAAAGTATAGGACGTCTAAATTGTTTTTGTAGGGTATGTTCTGATGTGATATGGTCAAGACATGATTATATAAATTGTTGTATGAGATGATCATTTTTTGTCAAGGTGTCAAGCCGGTGACGATGGTGATCATGACGGTGCTTTGGGGATGGAGATCAAACACACAAGATGATGATGGCCATATCATATCACTTGTTTGATTGCATGTGATGTTTATCCTTTATGCATCTTATTTTGCTTAGTACGGCGGTATCATTATAAGATGATCTCTCACTAAATTTCGAGGTACAAGTGTTCTCCCTGAGTATGCTCCGTTGCTACAGTTCATCGTGCCAATACACCATGTGATGATTGGGTGTGATAAGCTCTACGTTCGCATACAACGGGTGCAAGCCAGTTTTGCACACGCAGAATACTTGGGTTAAACTTAACGAGCCTAGTATATGCAGATATGGCCTCGGATACTGAGACCGAAAGTGTAGCGACCAGACCTCAAACAGTCTGATCTCTGTGTATAAGTGTCATCCATGGATCGGTAATGCTGACACACACAATACTTGAAGGATTTATAACAGAGTAGCAATCACACACTTATTACATCGAATGTCTCAAAAGAGAATTTATTACAATCAATATGGCTTAAGGCCATCTAATACGATAACAGCGGAAGGCTTGGAAGATAAAGTGAGTCCATCAACTCCAACGGCATCACTTAGTGAAAGACCACGACCTAAGGCTCCTTACTCGTCGCCCGAAAAATCTACAACATGATACGTTGCAGCCCGAAAACGGCTTAGCACATAGAATATGCTGGCAAGGTAACACAAGAGAGTAATGAAGCAATGTAAAGCTATCACTATACGCATATATGGCTGGTGGAGGCTGTATGGTTGATATATTTTGCGAAAAGCCAATTTTTCCCTACTGCAAAGGAATACATTTTATTTAACTATCATGGTACTACCTCATCTACTTCCCAAACCCACGATTTAATTCAGATCCTAACCATGCAATGTTTGAGGATTGATCTAATACAATAAAAACTGGGTAGTAAGAGGTATGATCAAAGTGTTACTTGCCTTGCTGATGATCCGCGAAACCTAGAGACTCGATGTAGCACGCTTCGCACTCCGGGTACTCTATCACAATCAAACAAGCATACAATAAGCAATCAAACAAAAGCACGGGTAAAACTCAAATAAGAGATCTAAGCAGAAAGTTCAACTTAAGAACTCCGGTTGGCAAAAAGAAACAAATCAAACGAAGCAACAAAACTCAAACGATGAGAGAAACAAGCTTCGTTTACTAATATGGACCTAGGTCAAATTTTATAGTAGTAAAAACTTGTTTAAGTTGATTAAACGGAAAAAGGGTTTCGGGACGAAACTCTAGGCGCTTGAATCGCCTGATTCCGATAAATGAGCGAAAAGTTATACTAGAACGAAAATCGGATCAGGAATCACGATTGAAAATGATTGTGGAAAATCCGAGAAAAAGAAAAACTGACGAAGAGGCTAACGAACGAACATTCATTGTCTGCGGCTAAATGGTGGAAACCATTCGTAAATCCGAACGTAAAAGCGGTCATTCGCTAAATAACTAAACCGAAGAAAATAAACCGAACTGGATCTAGAAAAAAACGGATCTAGGGTTTACGAAATAAAACCGTTCGGTTTAAAAAAAACGGTGGAGGCTACCTCTAACTCCGGCGGGGTCCGGCGGGTCGCCGGCGGGGTCCGGCGGGTCGCCGGCGAGCTCCGATGAGGCAGCGGCGGGCTCCGGCGAGGCGGCGGCGGGCTCCGGCGAGGCGGCGCGGGGCGGCGGCGGGCGGGCTCCGGCGCGGGCGGTGCGGGGCGTGGGCGGCGGCGGGTGGTGGCTAGGGTTAGGGTTTTGGGTGGGGTGGCGGTAACGGTCCTCGGGGCGACAGCTTATAAAGGCCTGGCCCGAGAAGTCCTGGCCGGGTACGGCCCTAAGTCGGTCGACCTTTTTTTTTAAATATTTTTGACGTGCAGAAAAAAAAGAAAAGAAATACTAAACGGACTCCAAAAATCCTGAAATAAATTTTCCCTGTCCTCTGAAAATAGGCCGGACAAGGTGAACATTTATTTGGGCCTAAAATGTAATTTTGAAAAATGCACTTTTTTCCTAATTCAAATAAAATAGCGATAAAACTCCGAATAAAAATCTATTTGATTTTAATATTAAATCTCTGATATTTCTTTATTTTGAGGAAGTCATTTAATCCTCTCTCTTTTATATTTAATAAAAGAAATAATTTAGAGAAAAAAATAATTAAAATCAAACGATCCTCTTTTCATAATTCGAGAAAATCTCACATATGAACATAACAAAATCCCCAACTCTCTCCGTAGGTCCTTGAGTTGCGTGGAATTTCTCGGATCAACCAAAAATGGAATAAAACATGATATGCAAAGATGCTCTAATGTTTAACATTCCAAATTGAAAATTTGGGATGTTACAAACCTACCCCCCTTAAGATGAATCTCGCCCTCGAGATTCGGGTTGGCTAGAAAATAGGTGAGGTTGATCCTTTCGTAAGTCTTCCTCTCGTTCCCAAGTGGCTTCATCCTCGGTATGGTGACTCCACTGAACCTTGCAAAATTTGATAACCTTGCTGCGTGTAACTCGACTGGAAAACTCGAGTATCTTGACTGGTTTCTCCTCATAGGTCAAATCGCTATCTAGCTGTATTGTTTCTAGCGGCACTCTATCTCTCAGAGGAATTTCTGCCATTTCCGCATGGCACTTCTTCAACTGAGAAACGTGGAACACATCGTGAACTCCGGACAATCCTTCGGGTAGTTCCAACTTGTAAGCAACTTCTCCCATACGCTCCAAAACTCTGTATGGTCCCACAAAACGTGGTGCGAACTTTCCCTTAACTCCAAAACGCTTCACTCCTCGGAGTGGTGATACTCGAAATACGCTCTATCTCCGACTTTGTAGATTGTCTCCTTGCGTTTTGAATCTGCATAACTCTTCTGTCTGGATTGGGCTACCTTGAGTCTATCGCAAATCAGCTTAACCTTCTCTTCAGACTCTTTAATCAAGTCAGGTCCAAACAACTGTCGGTCTCCAACTTCGTCCCATAACAACGATGTTCTGCACCTCCTTCCATACAGTGCTTCGAAAGGGGCCATCTTCAAACTGGCTTGATAATTGTTTTTATAGGAGAGCTCTGCATAAGGCAAATTGTCGTCCCAACTAGATCCATAGTCTAGCGCACAAGCTCTCAACATGTCCTCCAGAATTTGATTTACTCTTTCAGTATGTCCATCTGTTTGCGGGTGAAAAGTTGTACTGAACTCTAGTCTGGTTCCCAAAGTTTCATGCAACTGATTCCAAAACTTTGAGGTAAACTGGGTTCCTCTAGATGACACAATTGTCATCGGAACTCCATGCAGACATACGATCCTGGTCATATAGATCTTTGCCAACTTAGCACTGGTGTAAGTGGTCTTTACTAGGATGAAATGAGCTACTTTCGTCAATCGATCAACTACAACCCATATCGAGTAATAGCCTGAACAAGTCCTGGGAAATCCAGTGATAAAATCCATGCCTAGTTTATCCCACTTCCATTCGGGTATAGGCAATGGTTGTAGCAATCCTGCTGGCTTCTGATGTTCTGCCTTCACTCTCTGATATACATCACAAACTGCTACATACTCCGCAATATCCTTCTTCATACCGGTCCACCAGTACCTGTCCTTCAAATCCAGATACATCTTGGTATTTCCTAGGTGAATCGAATATGGCTAATCATGGGCCTATTGCAGAATCAACTTCCTCATCTCCTGATCTTTTGGCACATATACGCGGTCCTCAAACCATAAAGTATCGTGCTCATCCTCATGAAATCCTTTGGCTTTTCATTTGCTCATCCTTTCCTTTATCTTGGCAATCTCCTTGTCCGTCTTTTGCGCTTCTCTGATCTTATCCATCAAAGTGGACTGAATCTCCAAAGCTTCTACATAACCTCTCGGAACTATCTCCAAACTTAGCTCACGAAGGTCTTCTACTAACTCCCTGGGTAATCCTCTGGTCATGAGGGTATTGACATGAGTCTTGCGGCTCAACGCATCGGCTACTATGTTAGCCTTTCTGGGATGATAGTGCAAATTCATGTCATAATCCTTAATGAGTTCCCACCATCTCCTCTGCCTGAGATTCAACTCCTTCTGCGTGAAGATATACTTCAAACTCTTGTGATCCATGTATACCTAACAATGGTTTCCGATGAGAAAATGTCTCCATGTCTTCAACACATGCACTACGGCTGCTAACTCCAAATCATGCGTAGCATAGTTTAACTCATGGGGTTTAAGCTGTCGTGAGGCATATGAAACAACTCTTCCTTCCTGCATAAGTACGGCTCCAAGTCCTCGACGAGAAGCATCGCAATAGACTTCATAATCCTTGTGTTGATCTGGTAGAATCAAGACCGGTGATGTAACCAAGCGTCTCTTCAACTCCTGGGAACTGGCCTCACATTCCTCGGTCCAATTGAACTTGGTGTCCTTCTTTAACAACTCGGTCATTGGCTTAGCAATCTTTGAGAAATTTTCAATGAACCTCTGGTAGTATCCTGCGAGTCCAAGAAAACTCCGGATCTCTCCAACAGTCGTGGGTGCTTCCCAGTTTGTCACGGTGGCAACTTTGTTGGGGTCTACTGCTATTCCTTCTCCGGATATAACATGTCCAAGAAATCCAACTTCCTTCAACCAAAACTCACACTTGCTAAACTTGGCGTATAACTAATGTTCCCTGAGCTTTCCAAGTACTAAACGCAAATGTTCCTTATGTTCCTCTTCATTCTACGAGTAGACCAGAATATCATCAATGAACACTACGACGAACTTATCCAAAAACTCCATAAACACCTTGTTCTTCATGTTCATAAAATAGGCAGGTGCGTTAGCCAGGCCAAATGACATAACTGTATACTCATATAGCCCATACCTTGTAGTAAAAGCTGTCTTAGGTATGTCCTGCTCTCGAATCTTCAACTGGTGATAACCTGATCGCAGATCTATCTTGGAAAACACCTTAGCTCCTTGCAACTGATCAAACAAATCATTGATCATCGGCAATGGGTACTTGTTCTTGATCGTTACTTCATTTAATCCATGATAATCAACAACCATCCTTAACGATCCATCCTTCTTCTCTACTAGAAGTACTGGTGATCCCCAAGGTGACAAGCTTGGGCGAATATATCCCTTATACAGCAACTCCTTAATCTATTTCTTAATTTCTTCTAAATCCTGTGCGGGCATCCTGTACAGTCTCTTAGATATTGGCCCTGTGTCTGGCAAAAGTTCTATCAAAAACTCTATGTCTCTATCCGGTGGCATGCCTGGCAACTCTTCTGGAAATACATCCGGAAATTCCTTCACCACTAGTACTTCCTCCTGTACTACTCCCGATAAGCAATTTACTTGAGTCCTATTCGGCACATGCCGGGATACATACTTGATCCTTCTTCCTTCTGGGGTGGTGAGTAAAATTGTCTTACGGGCGCAATCGATGTTTCCTCCATGCATCGATAGCCAATCCATACCCAGAATCACATCCAAACCTTGTGATTCCAAAATGATCAGATCAGAGGGGAATACATGTCTACCTATGGCCAATGGCATCTGAAAACATCCATGGCTTGCCCTATACTCTGCTCCGGGTGAGGTTACTAACATGGGTGTCTTAAGTACTCTAGTGGGAAGGTTATACTTATCCACAAATCCCCTCGATATGTATGAATGCGTTGCACCAGTATAAAAAAGAACGACTACAGTAAAAGACTCAACCAAAAACTTACCAATTACTGCATCTGGCTGGGCTTCGATCTCCTCCACGTTAACGTGGTTCACTTGTCCCCTGTTGAAGGGTTGGGCTTCTTCCCAGAGCTTCCATTTCCATTTCCATTCTTAGCCTCAGGACATTCATTGGCGTAATGTCCGGTCTTCTGGCACTTGTAGCAAGTAACATGGCTTAGATCCTTCTTGGTGGGTGTTGCCGGGTTGGAACGGTTCTGTCCGCTACTTCCTCGATTACCATTGCTGTTCTTGGGGCCATTATGGTTGTGCGAACTTTCTCCATTATGAGTGTGGCCTCCATGGTTATGAACAAGCCCTCCCGAGTTCGGGGTGAAATGAGGTCTCTGCTGGGCTCTAGAATTATACTTCCCTTGTGCATACTTCCTCTTGCGGCTATCAATCTGCTGTTGTTTCCCTTCAAGCATGAGCACTCTATCCACCAACTCCTGGTAGTTATTGAAATTTGCTACCATCAACTTCATGCTTAGCTTATCATTCAGTCCCTCCATAAACTTCTCCTTCTTAGATGCATCCGTAGCAACGTCATCTGGAGCATAACGTGCTAACTAACTAAACTCATCCACATACTGGCCAACAGTGCGTCCTCCTTGGCGTAAGTTACGAAACTCATGCTTCTTCATGGCCATAGCTCCGGCTGATACATGGGCAGTACGGAAAGCTTCCTGGGACTGATCCCATGTGACAGTGGCTATAGGATAAGTGACAGCGTAATTTGTTGGGGATCGTAGCAGAAATATAAAATTTTCTACGCATCACCAAGATCAATCTATGGAGTAATCTAGCAACGAGGGGAAGGGGAGTGCATCTACATACCCTTATAGATCGCTAAGCGGAAGCGTTGCAAGAATGCGGATGAAGGAGTCGTACTCGCAGCGATTCAGATCACGGTTGATTCCGATCTAAGGGCCGAACAACGGCGCCTCCGTGTTCAACACACGTGCAGCCTGGTGACGTCTCCCACGCCTTGATCCAGCAAGGGGAGAAGGAGAGGTTGGGGAATACTCCGTCCAGCAGCAGCACGACAGCGTGGTGGTGAAGGAGGAGCGTGGCAATCCTGCAGGGCTTCGCCAAGCACCGCGGGAGAGGAGGAGGACTTGGGAGAGGGGGAGGGCTGTGCCAGAACTTGGATGCGGCTGCCCTCCCACCCCCCACATATATATGGGGGCAAGGGAGAGGGGGGCCGGCCCCCTCAGATCCAATCTGAGGAGGGGGCGGCGGCCAGGGGGGTTGCCTTGCCCCCCAAGGCAAGGGGGGCGCCCCCCTTTAGGGTTCCCCCAAACCCTAGGCGCATGGGCCCTAGGGGGGAGGCGCCCAGCCCACTAAGGGGCTGGTCCCTCTCCACACACAGCCCATAGGGCCCTCCGGGGCAGTTTGACCCTCCCGGTGGACCCCCGGAACCTCTTCGGTGGTCCCGGTACAATACCGGTAACCCCCGAATTATTCCGGTGACCGTATGATGACTTCCCATATATAAATCTTTACCTCCGGACCATTCCAAAACTCCTCGTGATGTCCGGGATCTCATCCGGGACTCCGAAAAACATTCGGTAACCACGTACATCTATTCCCTATAACCCTAGCATCATCGAACCTTAAGTGTGTAGACCCTACGGGCTCGGGAGTCATGCAGACATGGCTGAGACAACTCTCCGGTCAATAACCAACAGCGGGATCTGGATACCCATGTTGGCTCCCAGATGCTCCACGGTGATCTCATCGGATGAACCATGATGTCAAGGATTCAATCAATCCCGTATACAATTCCCTTTGTCTATCGGTACGATACTTGCCCGAGATTCGATCGTCGGTATCCCGATACGTTGTTCAATCTCGTTACCGGCAAGTCTCTTTACTCATTCCTTAACACATCATCCCGTGATCAACTCCTTGGTCACATTGTGCACATTATGATGATGTCCTACCGAGTGGGCCTAGAGATACCTCTCCGTTACACGGAGTGACAAATCCCAGTCTCGATTCGTGCCAACCCAACAGACACTTTCGGAGATACCCGTAGTGCACCTTTATAGCCACCCAGTTACGTTGTGACGTTTGGCACACCCAAAGCACTCCTACGGTATCCGGGAGTTGCACAATCTCATGGTCTAAGGAAATGATACTTGACATTAGAAAAGCTTTAGCATACGAACTACACGATCTTGTGCTAGGCTTAGGATTGGGTCTTGTCCATCACATCATTCTCCTAATGATGTGATCCCGTTATCAACGACATCCAATGTCCATGGTCAGGAAACCGTAACCATCTATTGATCAACGAGCTAGTCAACTAGAGGCTTACTAGGGACATGGTGTTGTCTATGTATCCACACATGTATATGAGTTTCCTATCAATGCAATTCTAGCATGGATAATAAACGATTATCATGAACAATGAAATATAATAATAACTAATTTATTATTGCCTCTAGGGCATATTTCCAACAGTCTCCCACTTGCACTAGAGTCAATAATCTAGTTCACATCGCCATGTGATTAACACTCACAGGTCACATCTCCATGTGACCAACATCCAAAGAGTTTACTAGAGTCAATAATCTAGTTCACATCACTATGTGATTAACACTCAATGAGTTCTGGGTTTGATCATGTTATGCTTTTGAGAGAGGTTGTAGTCAACGGGTCTGCAATATTCAGATCCCTATGTATTTCGCAAAACTTTATGTCATATCGTAGATGCTGCTACCACGTTCCACTTGGAGCTATTCCAAATTGTTGCTCCATTATATGTATCCGGTATCTCTACTCAGAGCTATCCGGATAGGTGTTAAGCTTGCATCGACGTAACTCTTTGCATCGAACTCTTTATCACCTCCATAATCGAGAAACATTTCCTTATTCCTCTAAGGATAATTTTGACCGCTATCTGGTGATCCACTCCTAGATCACCTTTGTACCCTCTTGCCAGACATGTGGCAAGGCACACATTAGGTGCGGTACTCAGCATGGTATACTATATAGAGCCTATGACAAAAGCATAGGGGACGACCTTCGTCCTTCCTCTTTCTTCTACCGTGGTCAAGCTTTGAGTCTTACTCAACTTCACACCTTACAACTTAGATAAGAACCCCTTCTTTGACTGATCTATTTTGAACTCCTTCAAAAACATGTCAAGGTGTGCATTCTTTGAAAGTATCATCAGGCGTCTTGATCTATTTCTATAGATCTTGATGCCCAATATGTAAGCAGCTTTATCCAGGTCTTCCTTTGAAAATCACTCTTCAAACAACCGTTTATGCTTTCCAGAAATTCTACATTATTTCGAATCAAAAATATGTGATCCACATATACTTATTAGAAATGTTGTAGTGCTCCCACTCACTTTCTTGTAAATACAAGTTTCTAGCGAACATTGTATAAACCTAAAAGCTTTGATCACTCCATCAAAGCATATATTCCGACTCCGACATGCTTGCTCTAGCACATAGAAGGATTGCTGGAGCCAGCATACCTTTTAGCATCCTTAGGATTGACAAAACCTTTTATTGTATCACATACAACTTTTTCTTACGAAAACTGGTAAGAAAACTTGTTTTGACATCCATCTGTCAGATTTCATAATCGAAAAATACAGCTAATGCTAACATGATTCCGACGGACTTAAGCATCGCTACGGGTGAGATATTCTCATCATAGTCAATTCCTTGAACTTGTGAGAAGACTCTTTCCCACAAGTCGAGCTTCATAGACGGTAACATTACCGCCCACGTCCTCTTCTTCTTAAAGATCCATTTATCTCAATGGCTCGCCGATCATCGGGCAAGTCCACCAAAGTCCATACTTTGTTCTGATACATGGATCCTATCTCGGATTTCATGGCTTCTAACCATTTGTCGGAATACGGGCCCACCATCGCTTCTCCATAGCTCGTAGGTTCATTGTTGTCTAACAACATGATATCTCAGACAGGATTACCGTACCACTCAGGAGTAGTACATATCCTTTATCGACCTACGAGGTTCGATAGCAACTTGATCCGAAGCCTCATGATCACTATCATTAACTTCCTATTCAACAGACGTAGGCGCCACAGAAAAACATCTTTATGTGTTGCATCACTCTCTGGTTGAAGTAAAGGTTCGACAACCTCATCAAGTTCTGTCTTCCTCCCACTCAATTCTTTCGAGAGAAACTCCTTCTCGAGAAAGGACCCATTCTTAGCGACAAACAATTTTCCCTCGGATCTGAGATAGAAGGTATACCCAACTGTCACCTTTGGGTATCCTATGAAGATGTGTTTGTCCGCTTTTGGGTTCGAGCTTCTCCGGCTAAAGCCTTAAGCATCGCAGCCCCAAACATTAAGAAACGACAACTTTGGTTTCTTGCCAAACCGTATTCATACGACATCGTCTCAACGGACTTAGATGGTGTCCTATCTAAAGTGAATGCAGCTGTCTCTAACGCATATCCTCAAAATGAAAATGGTAGATCGGTAAGAGAAATCATAGATCGCACCATATCTCATAAGGTTCGATTACGACGCCGGACACACCATTACCCTGTGGTGTTCCAGGTGGCTTCAACTGTGAAACAATTCCACAATGTCTTAAGTGATTGCCAAACTCATAACTCAGAAATTCTCATCGATCAGATCGTAGGAATTTGATCTTCTTGTTATGATGGTTCTTAACTTCACTCTGAAATCGCTTGAACTTTTCAAATGTTTCAGACTTGTGCTTCATTAAGTAAATACACCTATATCTACTCAAATCGTCAGTGAAGATGAGAAAATAGCGATATCCACCGCACGCTTCAATTCTCATTGGATCACACGCATCAGCATGTATGATTTCCAACAAGTCACTTACCCGTTTCATTGTACCTGAAAACAGGGTCTTAGTCATCCTGCCCATGAGGCATGGCTCACATGTGTCAAGCGATTCAAAATCAAGTGACTCCAAACATCCATCGACATGGAGTTTCTTCATGCATCTTACGCCAATATGACCTAAGCGGCCGTGCCACAAGAAAGTGGTACTATCATTATTAACTCTACATCTTTTGGCGTGAACATGCGTATTACCACGACCGAGATTCAATGAACCATTCACACAGGTTGCATGACCATGAAAGGTATTATTCATGTAAATAGAATAACCATTATTCTCTAACTTAAATGAATAACCGTATTGCAATGAACATGATCTAATCATATTCATGCTCAACGTAGACACCTGATTACATTTATCTAGGTTCAATACTAATCGCGAAGGCAGATGGAGCGTGCGATGGTGATCTCATCAACTTTGGAAACACTTCCAACACACATCGTCACCTCGCCCTTAGCCAGTCTCCATTTAGTCCGTAGCTTTTGCTTCAAGTCACCAATAATAGCAACTAAACTGGTATCCAATACCCAGGTGCTACCAGGAGTACTAGTGAGGTACACATTAATAACACGTATATACTTTGTTGAAGTTGCCAGCCTTCTTATCTACCATGCATTTGGGGTAATTCCGCTACCAGTGACCGTTCCCCTTACAATAGAAGCACTCAGTCTCGGGTTTGGGTTCAACCTTGGGTTCCTTCACTGGAGCAGCAACTGGTTTGCCATCCATGAAGTTTCCCTTCTAGCCCTTGCCCTTCTTGAACCAGTGGTCTTATTAAACCATCAACACTTGATGCTCCTTCTTGATTTCTACCTTTTGCAGTCTTAAGCACCGCGAACAGCTCCGGGATCAACTCCATCCCTTGCATGTCATAGTTCATCACGAAGATCTAGTAGCTTAGTGATAGTGGCTAGAGAACTCTATCAATCACTATCTTATCTGGAAGTTTAACTCCCACTTGATTTAAGTGATTGTAGCACCCAGACATTCTGAGCACATGCTCACTAGCTGAGCTATTCTCCTCCATCTTGTTGGCAAAAGAACTTGTCAGAGGTCTCATACCTCTCAACACGGGCATGAGCCTGCAATCCCAATTTCAGCTCTTGGAACATCTCATATGTCTTATGGCGTTCAAAACGTCATTGGAATCCCGATTCTAAGCCGTAAAGTATGGTGCACTAAACTATCAAGTAGTCATCAGGATGTGTCTGTCAGGTGTTCACAACATCCATAGACGACGTTGTAGGGGTTTGCACATCGAGCGGTGCATCAAAGACGTAAGCCTTCTGTGTAGCAGTGAGGACACTCCTCGGACTATGGACCCAGTCCGCATCATTGCTTACAATATCTTTCAACTTGGTCTTTCTCTAGGAACGTATTGAAACAGGGAGCTACAATGTGAGCTATTTATCTACAAAATATTTGCAAAGACAATTTAGACTATGTTCATGATAATTAAGTTCATCTAATCAAATTATTTAATGAACTCCCACTCAAATAGACATCCCTCTAGTCATCTAAGTGAAACATGATCCGAGTCAACTAGGCCGTGTCCGATCATCATGTGAGACGGCCTAGTCAACATCGGTGAACATCTTCATGTTGATCGTATCTTCTATACGACTCATGCTCGACCATTCGATCTTCCGTGTTCCGAGGCCATGTCTGTACATGCTAGGCTCGTCAAGTCAACCTAAGTGTATTGCGTGTGTAAATCTGGCTTACACCCGTTGTATTTGAACGTTAGAATCTATCACAGCCGATCATCACGTGGTGCTTCGAAACAATGAACCTTCGCAACGGTGCACAGTTAGGGGGAACACTTTCTTGAAATTATTACGAGGGATCATCTTATTTAAGCTACCGTCGTTCTAAGAAAATAAGATGTAAAACATGATAAACATCACATGCAATCAAATAGTGACATGATATGGCCAATATGATTTGCTCCTTTTGATCTCCATCTTGGGGGCTCCATGATCATCGTTGTCACCGGCATGACACCATGATCTCCATCATCGTGTCTTCTTGAAGTTGTCTCGTCATCTATTACTTCTACTACTATGGCTAACGCTTTAGCAATAAAGTAAAGTAATTACATGACGTTTATGTTGACACGCAGGTCGTAAATAAATTAACACAACTCCTATGGCTCCTGCCGGTTGTCATACTCATCGACATGCAAGTCATGATTCCTATTACAAGAACATGATCAATCTCATACATCACATATATCATTCATCACATCCTTTTGGCCATATCACATCACACGACACATGCTGCAAAAACAAGTTAGACGTCCTCTAATTGTTGTTGCAAGATTTTACGTGGCTGCTATAGGTTTCTAGCAAGAACGTTTCTTACCTACGCCAAAACCACAACGTGATATGCCAATTTCTATTTACCCTTCATAAGGACCCTTTTCATCGAATCCGATCCGACTGAAGTGGGAGAGACAGACACCCGCTAGCCACCTTATGCAACTAGTGCATGTTAGTCGGTGGAACCTGTCTCACGTAAGAGTACGTGTAAGGTCGGTCCGGGCCGCTTCATCCCATGATGCCGTCGAATCAAGATAATACTAGTAATGACAAGTAAATTGACAAAATCGACGCCCACAACAACTTGTGTTCTACTCGTGCATAGAAACTACGCATAGACCTAGCTCATGATGCCACTGTTGGGGATCGTAGCAAAAATATATAATTTTCTATGCATCACCAAGATCAATCTATGGAGTAATCTAGCAATGAGGGGAAGGGGAGTGCATCTATATACCCTTGTAGATCGCTAAGCGGAAGCGTTGCAAGAACGCGGATGAAGGAGACGTACTCGCAGCGATTCAGATCGCGGTTGATTCCGATCTAAGCTCCGAACAACGGCGCCTCCGCGTTCAACACACGTGCATCCCGGTGACGTCTCCCACGCCTTGATCCAGCAAGGGGAGAAGGAGAGGTTGGGGAAGACTCCGTCCAGCAGCAGCACGATGGCGTGGTGGTGAAGGAGGAGCATGGCAATCCTGCAGGGCTTCGCCAAGCACCGCGGGAGAGGAGGAGGACTTGGGAGAGGGGGAGGGCTGCGCCAGAACTTGGGTGCGGCTGCCCTCCCACCCCCCACATATATATAGGGGCAAGGGAGAGGGGGCCGGCCCCCTCAGATCCAATCTGAGGAGGGGGCGGCGGCCAGGGGGGTTGCCTTGCCCCCCAAGGCAAGTGGGCGCCCCCCTTTAGGGTTCCCCCAAACCCTAGGCGCATGGGCCCTAGGGGGAGGCGCCCAGCCCACTAAGGGGTTGTTCCCTCTCCACACACGGCCCATAGGGCCCTCCGGGGCAGGTGGACCCCGGGAACCTCTTCGGTGGTCCCGGTACAATACCGTTAACCCCCGAATTATTCCGGTGATCGTATGATGACTTCCCATATATAAATCTTTACCTCCGGACCATTCCGGAACTCCTCGTGACATCCGGGATCTCATCCGGGACTCCGAACAACATTCGGTAACCACGTACATCTATTCCCTATAACCCTAGCATCATCGAACCTTAAGTGTGTAGACCCTACGGGCTCGGGAGTCATGCAGACATGGCCGAGACAACTCTCTGGTCAATAACCAACGGCAGGATCTGGATACCCATGTTGGCTCCCACATGCTCCACGATGATCTCATCGGATGAACCACGATGTCAAGGATTCAATCAATCCCGTATACAATTCCCTTTGTCTATCGGTACGATACTTGCCCGAGATTCGATCGTCGGTATCCCGATACCTTGTTCAATCTCGTTACCGGCAAGTCTCTTTACTCGTTCCGTAACACATCATCCCGTGATCAAATCCTTGGTCACATTGTGCACATTATGATGATGTCCTACCGAGTGGGCCCAGAGATACCTCTCCGTTACACGGAGTGACAAATCCCAGTCTCGGTTCGTGCCAACCCAACAGACACTTTCGGAGATACCGTAGTGCACCTTTATAGCCACCCAGTTACGTTGTGACGTTTGGAACACCCAAAGCACTCCTACGGTATCCAGGAGTTGCACAATCTCATGGTCTAAGGAAATGATACTTGACATTAGAAAAGCTTTAGCATACGAACTACACGATCTTGTGCTAGGCTTAGGATTGGGTCTTGTCCATCACATCATTCTCCTAATGATGTGATCCCGTTATCAATGACATCCAATGTCCATGGTCAGGAAACCGTAACCATCTATTGATCAACGAGCTAGTTAACTAGAGGCTTACTAGGGACATGGTGTTGTCTATGTATCCACACATGTATCTGAGTTTCCTATCAATACAATTCTAGCATGGATAATAAACGATTATCATGAACAATGAAATATAATAATAACTAATTTATTATTGCCTCTAGGGCATATTTCCAACATAATTCTCCCACCATGAGGCTGCTGGTCCATCCAATTGGTGTGCGGCAAAATGCACCTTCTCAGCCTCTGTGCATCCTGAAGTGGTTAACTCCCTTCCAATCCTGCAGAGCCAATCATCTGCAACTATCGGCTCGGTGCTACTGGAAAACACCGGCGTCTACAACCTCAGAAAACGGGCTAAGTTGTCAACTGGTGGTGGTGGTGGTGGCGGTGGGTTGTTGTTGCTGTTGCCTTGGTTCTGAACTAATAGTTGCATCAGGGTATTCTGCTGCTGGATCAACTGAGTGAGCTCCAGTGGAAAGGTAAATCCGGGGTCACGTCTCGGAGGCATCTGAGGGTTTAGAGAGGATAGAATAGAATGAGGTCTAGTGAGAAAACACTACCCATATGCACATGATACAAACACAATCATATCACTCAATCAATCAAGCAAGTCATACAATCGGTCTAGAACTATCGTTACAAAGTGCTTGGACTATACTATTTACATGGTAGACTACTACTACTGTTTTGGTGGTCAACTAGAAATATTGATCGGTCAAAGATTCCATGAAATCTGCTCCAACTTCATCAACATAGTCATCATCGCTATCGTCGGGGTCCAAATCGGTGTCGTCGATGATGATGTAGTCCTCCGGACGAATCTCCTTGGGTTCTTCGTCTTCTCCTCCTGGCGCGGGGTCTCCCATAAATACTCCTAGCTTCCTTTCCAGATCGTCATTCCTTTCCACTAGTACGACTATTTCCTCCTCATAATCTTCACGAGTAGCTTTGAGTTCCTCTTCAAGCTCCGTGATCCTGGTCATTGCCGTCTTCAGATCTATCATGCCTGCACACATCTGGTTCTCCTGGCGGTGAATATGCTGGTTTAACTCCTGGATGAAAGCTGCAATGGATCTATCCTTCCTGGTGCTAATCATCTCCCGTTGCTCATCTCGGCGCCCACAAATATAGTAGATAGTATCCTTAAGCTCCTTGTGGTAAACTTCTCCAATGCGTCCCATGGTGATGTGAGCTGCCATACTCTTTCCTAGATTCCAGGTTGGTGCATCAAAGGAAAACTCTATGGGTTTGGCGTGAATGTCCTTCCTGGAACTTGAAATTGAATCATCCATCGCTCCTCTTCTGGTAAAGTGGCATTGTAAGTCCCGGTGAAGCTTGGTATTCCAATGTTTAAGTACCTAGTGACTTCCTTCAAGTTTCTTCCAAAGGGGGCATCTTCATCTGGTTGCACAAACTTGTTCCTTCCGTCCGCCATCCTAAAGAGTAGAAAAAGGAGAGGAGTTAGAAATGAGAAGAGAATAGTGATCTAGGGCTTTAGCTTAGTGGTCGTGTCCTGCAGTCAGCGTGTGCTCTGATACCATCTTTGTAGCGACCAGACCTCAAACAGTCTGATCTCTGTGTATAAGTGTCATCCATGGATCGGTAATGCTGACACACACAATACTTGAAGGATTTATAACAGAGTGGCAATCACACACTTATTACATCGAATGTCTCAAAAGAGAACTTATTACAATAAATATGGCTTAAGGCCGTCTAATACGATAACAGCGGAAGGCTTGGAAGATAAAGTGAGTCCATCAACTCCAACGGCATCACTTAGTGAAAGACCACGACCTAAGGTTCCTTACTCGTCGTCTGAAAAATCTGCAACATGATACGTTGCAGCCCGAAAATGGGTCAGCACATAGAATATGCTGGCAAGGTAACACAAGAGAGTAATGAAGCAATGTAAAGCTATCACTATATGCATATATGGCTGGTGGAGGCTATATGGTTGATATATTTTGCGAAAAGCCAATTTTTCCCTACTGCAAAGGAATAAATTTTATTTAACTATCATGGTAGTTGTTAAACATTGAGAAGGTTCACCCAACTCAATCCAATTAAAAGTAGTCATCATTAAACCCAATCAAATTAAATTTAAGAGTGATGAGATCCACATGATAATCCAAGAACTAGATACTGAAGATGTCCATAACCGGGGACACGGCTAACCATGATTAGTTTGTACACTCTGCAGAGGTTTGTGCACTTTTCCCCACAAGACTCGATCTCCTCCCTTGTATTTCTCGCACTACATGGTGTTTGAGAAACGGATGACTGAGAAACAGTCTTTCAGAAGCGTTAGCACCTTACGATGGGTAGACCGGTATGCCTACATCCCCTACATCTTCTAATCTACCACTGTAAGAGTTCACACGACTTAATCAACTATGCCAGAGCCCATAATGGCATGTGGATGCACACGGAAGTTTCCAGCATGAATAATCTTATGATCCCTTTGAGCCTGGGTGGCGGTCCATAGGAGAATCACACGGTACCCCGGGATTTCCAAAAATACAGGCAATCACTGGGTTCCCCAGGTGCCTCAATCCACCCAGATGTGTATTAAAGTTGCCACCTTAAGTAACCATTAAATTAACAATCTCACATCTGTCATGAAAACACTCAAACCCAATCCACGTCTACAAGCATAACATAGCAAAAATAAGCAACGTAGAAGTAACTCCCATGGTTTGATAAAGAAACAGGTGAATAGGTACTACCTCATCTACTTCCCAAACCCACAATTTAATTCAGATCCTAACCATGCAATGTTTGAGGATTGATCTAATGCAATAAAAACTGGGTAGTAAGAGGTATGAACAAAGTGTTACTTGCCTTGCTGACGATCCGCGAAACCTAGAGACTCGATGTAGCACGCTTCGCACTCCGGGTACTCTACCGCAATCAGACAAGCGCACAATAAGCAATCAAACAAAAGACCAGGTAAAACTCAAATAAGAGATCTAACCAGAAAGTTCAACTTAAGAACTCTGGTTGGAAAAAAGAAACAAATCAAACGAAGCAACAAAACTCAAACGACGAGAGAAACAAGCTTCGTTTACTAATCTGGACCTAGGTCAAATTTTACAGTAGCAAACACTTGTTTAAGTTGATTAAACGTAAAGAGGGTTTCGAGATGAAACTCTAGGCGCCTGAATCGCCTGATATCGATAAACGAGCGAAAAGTTATACTAGAACAAAAATCGGATCAGGAATCGTGATTGAAAATAATCACGAAAAATCCGAGAAAAAGAAAAACTGATGAACAGGCTAACGAATGAACGTTCGTTATCTGCGACTAAACGGTGGAAACCGTTCGTAAAACCGAATGTAAAAGCGGTCGTTGGCTAAATAACTAAACCGAAGAAAATAAACCGAATCGGATCTAGAAAAAAAATGGATCTAGGGTTTATGAAATAAAACCGATCGATTTAAAAACAAACCGGCAGCGGCTACCTCTAACTCCGGTGGGGTCCGGCGAGTCGGGGGCGGCGGGTCCGGTGGGGCGGCGGCGGGCTCCGACGAGGCGGCGCGGCGCGGCGCGGGCGGCGGCAAGGGCGACGCGGTGGTGCGCGGCGGGTGGCGGCTAGGGTTAGGGTTTCGGGTGGGGCAGCGGTAACGGGCCTCGGGGCGGCGGCTTATAAAGGCCTGACCCAAGAAGTCCTGGCCGGGTACGGCCCTAAGTCGGTCAACCTTTTTTTTTAAATAATTTTGACGTGCAGAAAACGAAAGAAAAGAAATACTAAACAGACTCCAAAAATCCCGAAATAAATTTTCCCCGTCCTCTAAAAATACCGGACAAGGTGAACATTTATTTGGGCCTAAAATGCAATTTTGAAAAACACACTTTTTTCCTAATTCAAATAAAATAGCGACAAAACTCCGAATAAAAATCTATTTGATTTTAATATTAAATCTCTAATATTTCTTTATTTTTAGGAAGTCATTTTATGCTCTCTCTTTTTTATATTTAATAAAAGAAATAATTCAGAGAAAAAAATAATTAAAATCAAACGACCCTCTTTTCATAATTCGAGAAAATCTCAAATATGAACATAACAAAATTCCCAACTCTCTCCGTAGGTCGTTGAGTTGCGTGGAATTTCTAGGATCAACCAAAAATGCAATAAAACATGATATGCAAAGATGCTCTAATGTATAACATTTCAAATTGAAAATTTGGGATGTTACAGAAAGGTCAAGCATGAATCATATAGTAGATATGATCAACATAGTGATGTTCACCAGTGAAAACTACTCCATCTCACGTGATGATCGGACATGGTTTAGTTATATGGATCACATGATCACTTAGATGATTAGAGGGATGTCTATCTAAGTGGGAGTTCTTAAGTAATACGATTAATTGAACTTTAATTTATCATGAACTCAGTACCTGATAGTATTTTGCATGTCTGTTATTGTAGATAAATGGCCCGTGCTGTTGTTCCATTGAATTTTAATGTGTTCCTAGAGAAAGCTAAGTTGAAAGATGATGATAGCAACTACACGGTCTGGGTCCGTAACTTCAGGATTATCCTCATTTCTACACAGAAGAATTGCGTCCTGGAAGCACCGCTAGGTGTCAAACCCCCTGCAGGTGCAACTCTAGATGTTATGAACACCTGGCAGAGCAAAGCTAATGACTACTCGATAGTTCAGTGTGCCATGCTTTACGGCTTAGAACCGGGACTTCAACGACATTTTGAACATCATGGAGCATATGAGATGTTCCAGGAGTTGAAGTTAATATTTCCAGCAAATGCCCGGATTGAGAGATATGTAGTCTCCAATAAGTTCTACTGTTGCAAATGGAGGAGAATAGTTCTGTCAGTGAACACATACTCAGAATGTCTGGGTACCACAATCACTTGACTCAGCTGAGAGTTAATCTTCCGGTTGATAGTGTCATTGACAGAGTTCTTCAATCACTGCCACCAAGCTACAAAAGCTTCGTGATGAATTATAATATGCCAGGGATGGATAAGACAATTCCTGAGCTCTTCGCGATGCTAAAGGCTGCGGAGGTAGAAATCAAGAAGGAGCATCAAGTGTTGACGGCCAACAAGACCACCAGTTCCAAGAAGAAGGGCAAAGGGAAGAAGGGGAACTTCAAGAAGAACAACAAGCAAGTTGCTGCTCAAGTGAAGAAGCCCAAGTCTGGACCTAAGCGTGAGATTGAGTGCTTCTATTGCAAAGGGACTGGTCACTGGAAGCGGAACTGCCCCAAGTATTTGGCGGATAAGAAGGATGGCAAAGTGAAAGGTATATTTGATATACATGTTATTGATGTGTACCTTACTAATGCTCGCAGTAGCGCCTGGGTATTTGATACTGGCTCTGTTGCTAATATTTTCAACTCGAAACAGGGGCTACAGATTAAGCAAAGATTGGCTAAGGATGAGGTGACGATGCGTGTGAGAAATGGTTCCAAAGTCGATGTGATCGCCGTCGGCACACTACCTCTACATCTAACTTCGGGATTAGTTTTAGACATGAATAATTGTTATTTGGTGCCAACGTTAAGCATGAACATTATATCTAGATCTTGTTTGATGCAAGACGGTTATTCATTTAAATCAGAGAATAATGGTTGTTCTATTTATATGAGTAATATCTTTTATGGTCATGCACCCTTGATGAGTGGTCTATTTTTACTAAATCTTGATAGTAGTGATACACATATTCATAGTATTGAAACCAAAAGATATAATTTTAGTAATGATAGTGCAACTTATTTGTGGCACTGCCGTTTAGGTCATATTGGTACAAAGCGCATGAAGAAACTCCATGCTAATGGGCTTTTGGAATCACTTGATTATGAATCACTTGATGCTTGCGAACCATGCCTCATGGGCAAGATGACTAAGACTCCGTTCTCCGGAACAATGGAACGAGCAACAGACTTATTGGAAATTATACATACTGATGTATGCGGTCTGATGCGTGTTGATGCTCGTGGAAGGTATCGTTATTTCCTGACCTTCATAGATGATTTGAGAAGATATGGATATGTCTACTTGATGAAACATAAGTCTGAAACATTTGAAAAGTTCAAAGAATTTCAGAGTGAAGTGGAAAATCATTGTAACAAGAAAATAAAGTTTCTACGATATGATCGTGGAGGAGAATATTTGAGTTACGAGTTTGGTCTTCATTTGAAACAATGCGGAATATTTTCGCAACTCACGCCACCCGGAACACCACAGCGTAATGGTGTGTTCGAACATCTAATCGTACTTTATTAGATATGGTGAGATCTATGATGTCTCTTACTGATTTACCGCTATCGTTTCGGGGTTATGCTTTAGAGACGGCTGCATTCACGTTAAATAGGGCACCATCTAAATCGGTTGAGATGACACCATATGAACTGTGGTTTGGCAAGAACCCAAGTTGTCATTTCTTAAAGTTTGGGGCTGCGATGCTAGTATGAAAAAGCTTCAACCTGATAAGCTCGAACCCAAATCGGAGAAATGTGTATTCATAGGATACCGAAAGGAGACTGTTGGGTACACCTTCTATCACAAATCCGAAGGCAAGATATTTGTTAGTGAGAATGGATCCTTTCTAGAGAGGGAGTTTCTCTCGAAAGAAGTGAGTGGGAGGAAAGTAGAACTTGATGAGGTAATTGTACCTTCTCCCTTATTGGAAAGTAGTTCATCACAGAAATCAGTTCCAGTGATTCCTCCACCAATTAGAGAGGACGCTAATGATGGTGATCATGAAACTTCTAATCAAGTTACTACCGAACCTCGTAGGTCAACCAGAGTAAGATCTGCACTAGAGTGGTACGGTAATCCTGTTCTGGAGGTCATGTTACTTGACCATGACGAACCTACGAACTATGAGGAAGCGATGATGAGCCCAGATTCCACAAAATGGCATGAGGCCATGAAATCTGAGATGGGATCCATGTATGAGAACAAAGTGTGTACTTTGGTTGACTTGCCCGATGATCGGCAAGCCTAGAGAATAAATGGATCTTCAAGGAGAAGACTGGCGCTGACGGTAATGTTACTGTCTACAAAGCTCGACTTGTTGCGAAAGGTTTTCGACAAGTTCAAGGAGTTGACTACGATGAGACCTTCTCACCCAAAGCGATGCTTAAGTCTGTCCGAATCATGTTAGCAATTGCCGCGTTTTATGATTATGAAATTTGGCAAATGGATGTCAAAATTGCATTACTTAATGGATATCTTAAAGAAGAGTTGTATATGATGCAACCAGAAGGTTTTGTCGATCCAAAAGGTGCTAACAAAGTGTGCAAGCTCCAGCGATCCATTTATGGACTGGTGGAAGCATCTTGGAGTTGCAATATACGCTTTGATAGTGTGATCAACGCATATGGTTTTATACAGACTTTTGGAGAAGCCTGTATTTACAAGAAAGTGAGTGGGAGCTCCATAGCATTTCTGATATTATATGTAGATGACATATTATTGATTGGAAATGATACTGAATTTCTGAATAGCATAAAAGGATACTTGAATAAGAATTTTTCAATGAAAGACCTCGGTGAAGCTGCTTATATATTGGGCATCAAGATCTATAGAGATAGATCAAGACGCTTAATTGGACTTTCATAAAGCACATACCTTGATAAAATTTTGAAGAAGTTCAAAATGGATCAAGCAAAGAATGGGTTCTTGCCTATGTTACAAGGTGTGAAGTTGAGTCAGGATCAATGCCCGACCACTTCAGAAGATAGAGAGAAAATGGAAGTCATTCCCTATGCTTAGGCCATAGGTTCTATCATGTATGCAATGTTGTGTACCAGACCTGATGTGTGCCTTGCTATTAGTTTAGTAGGGACGTACCAAAGTAATCCAGGAGTGGATCACTGGACAGCGGTCAAGAACATCTTGAAATACCTGAAAAGGACTAAGGATATGTTTCTCGTTTATGGAGGTGAAAAAGATCTCGTCGTAAACGGTTACGTCGATGCAAGCTTTGACACTGATCCGAATGACTCTAAGTCACAATCCGGATACATATTTTTATTGAATGGTGGATCTGTCAGTTGGTGCAGTTCTAAGAAAAGCGTCGTGGCGGGATCTATGTGCGAAGTGGAGTACATAGTTGCTTCGGAAGTAGCAAATGAAGGAGTCTGGATGAAGGAGTTCATATCCGATCTAGGTGTCATACCTAGTGCATCGGGTCCAATTAAAATCTTTTGTGACAATACTGGTGCAATTGCCTTGGCAAAGGAATCCATATTTCATAAGAGAACCAAGCACATCAAAAGGTGCTTCAATTCCATCCGCGATCAAGTCAAGGAGGGAGACAAAGAGATTTGCAAAATACACACGGATATGAATGTTGCAGACCCGTTGACTAAGCCTCTCTCATGAGCAAAACATGATCAGCACCAAGACTCCATGGGTGTTAGAATCATTACAATGTAATCTAGATTATTGACTCTAGTGCAAGTGGGACACAAAAGGAAATATGCCCTAGAGGCAATAATAAAGTTGTTATTTATATTTCCTTATATCATGATGAATGTTTACTATTCATGCTAGAATTGTATTAACCGGAAACTTAGTACATGTGTGAATACACAGACAAACAGAGTGTCACTAATATGCCTCTACTTGACTAGCTCGTTAAACAAAGATGAGTAAGTTTCCCAACCATATACATGAGTTGTCATTTGATAAACGGGATCGCATCATTAGAGAATGATGTGATTGACATGACGTATCCGTTAGCTTAGCACTTTGATCGTTTAGTTTATTGCTATTGCTTTCTTCATGACTTATACATGTTCATATCACTATGAGATTATGCAACTCCCGAATACTGGAGGAACACTTAGTGTGCTATCAAACGTCACAACGTAAATGGGTGATTATAAAGATGCTCTACAGGTGTCTTCGATGGTGTTTGTTGAGTTGGCATAGATCGAGATTAGGATTTGTCACTCCGATTGTCAGAGAGGTATCTTTGGGCCCTCTCGGTAATGCACATCACTATAAGCCTTGCAAGCAATGTGACTAATGATTTAGTTGCGGGATGTTGCATTATGGAACGAGTAAAGAGACTTGCTGGTAACGAGATTGAACTAGGTATAATGATACCGATCATCGAATCTCGGGCAAGTAACATACCGATGACAAAGGGAACAACGCATGTTGTTATGCAGTTTGACCAATAAAGATCTTCGTAGAATATGTGGGAACTAATATGAGAATCTAGGTTCCGCTATTGGTTATTGACCAGAGATGAGTCTCGGTCATGTCTACATAGTTCTCAAACCCGTAGGGTCACACGCTTAACGTTTGATGACGATATGTATTGTGATTTATGTGATTTGATGTATCGAAGGTTGTTCAGAGTCCCGGATGTGATCACGGACATGACGAGGAGTCTCGAAATGGTCAAGACATGAAGATTGATATATTGGAAGGTTGTGTTTGGACACCGGAAAGGTTTCAGATAGGTTCGGGCATTTTCCGGAGTACCCGGGGGTTACCGGAACCCCCCGAGGGGCTAATGGGCCTTCATGGGCTTTAGTGGAAGAGAGGAGGAGGTAGCCAAGAGGAGCGGCGAGCCCCCCAAGACCAATCTGAATTGGGAGGGGGGTCGGCCCCCCTTTCCTTCTTCCCCTCTTCCCTTTCCTTTCCCCTCCCACTTGGACTAGGAAAGGGGGGGGACCTACTCCTAGTAGGAGTAGGATTCCCCCCTTGGGGTGCACCCCATGAGGACGGCCCCCCTCCTCCACTCCTTTATATACGGGGGAGGGGGGCACCCCATAGACACACAATTTGATTTCTTAGCCGTGTGCGGTGCCCCCCTCCACAGATTTCCACCTCGGTCATATTGTCGTAGTGCTTAGGCGAAGCCCTGTGTCGGTAACTTCAGCATCACCGTCAACACACCGTCGTGCTGACGAAACTCTCCCTTGGCCTCAGCTGGATCTAGAGTTCGAGGGACGTCATCGAGCTGAATGTGTGCAGATCGGGAAGGTGACGTGCGTTCGGTACTTGATAAGTTGGATTGCGAAGACGTTCGACTACATCAACCGTGTTACTTAACGCTTCTTCTTTCGGTCTACTAGGGTACATGGACACAGTCTCCCCGCTCGCTGCTATGCTTCTCCTAGATAGATCTTGCTGGATTGTAGGAAAATTTTGAAATACTACGTTCCCAACAGATTCATGGCGCCATGAGAGGCGGTCGGTTGTCTAGTTGATGTCTGGCTCGTGCAAGGCTATGCAGTCAAGGAGTTCATGCCAGACAATTATTTCTGGCGGCCCAAATGGTCGCCAGAGTGTGAGATGTCCTAAGTCAAAAAGGGCCACCTCGGTAGAGATCCTAGGATCCACCGCAATGGAGAACCGATCGGGGAAGTAGGCCGCGAAGGAGGTATCCCCCGCCCAACAGTCGAACCAGAATAGGGTGGACGCACCGGAGCCAACAATAATCGTGGTCCCAATGCGAAGGATCGAAAGAAACTGGATGACGGACTACCAGAACTGGGATCCACCAGACCGCTGACAGAAAGCCAGTGGCTGACCATGGAGTATTTGTTCTGAATGATGTGCAACCAGATGCCACCCTCCCTGTTTGCAATCCTCCATAGCCAGTGTGTCAGGAGGGCAATGTTCATCCATTTGGAGGACATGGTCCCGAGGCCGCCCTGCTCATGTGGTTTGCAGATGTCTGGCCAACTCACCATGTCGTATTTCTGCTTGTTGCCTTCACCGGCCCAGAAGAGTCTCCCTTGAACTTTGGCGATCTCATGATGTAGTGTCTTTGGCAGGCTGTAGAAGCTCATGAGGAAAAAAAGAAAATTGGACAAGGATGAATTGATGAGGATCATTCGTGCCACTTTGGAGAGCCATTACAATGCCGGAGTATGAGTATGGTAGGCCGCAAGTCTGCCATGGATAGCCGAGAGTCACTAATGGGTATCCCCAGGTAGGTCATGTGGAAGGAACCCAAATGATAATCAAGGCAGTTAGCAATACTCTGAATCTCCGTGGGTGAGTAACCCCTCACCATCACTTTGCTCTTGTCGAAGTTAATCTTGTGACCTGACATCTGTTGAAAGCAGAGGAGGAGGACATTTAGGTCTGTGATGTCGACCGCAGTTCCCTCCACCATGATGATGGTGTCATCGGAATACTGTACAAGGTGCGGCACTGATACGTCTCCAATGTATCTATAATTTATGAAGTATTCATGCCATGTTTACAATAATTTTATATGATTTTGGTATGATTTTGATGGAACTAACCCGGGCTGACGCTTTTTCAATAGAACTACTGTGGTGTTGTTTTTTGTGCAGAAATCAAAGTTCTCCAAATGCAGCGAAACTTTTTGACATTTTTTGGAAGAAAAGAGAAATAATGGAGCAAAGAACCACCATAGGGGGGCCTTGCTTCCCACAAGACACCAGGGTACGCCAGCCCCCTGGCACGCCCTGGTGGGTGGTGGCCCCCCTGAGGCCCATCTTCGCGTGATTCCAATGCTAAAAAATCCTATATATGTACAGAAACCTCCAGAAAAACAACAGATCAGAAGTTCCGCCGCCGCAAGCCTCTGTAGCCATGAAAAACCAATCCAGACCCCGTTTTGGCACCCTGCCAGAGGGGGAAATCATCACCGGAGGCCATGTTCATCATCCCTATGGCCACCATGATGAGGAGGGAGTAGTCCACCCTCAGGGCTGAGGGTTTGTACCAGTAGCTATGTGTTTAATCTCTCTCTCTCTCCCGTGTTCTTGATTTGGCACGATCATGATGTATCGCGGGCTTTGTTAATATAGTTGGATCATATGGTGTTTTCCCCTCTCTATCTTTTTGTGATGAACTGAGTTTTCCCTTTGAGATTTTGTTATTATCGGATTGAATACTTTTATGGATTTGAGAGCACTTCATGTATGTCTTGCTATGAATACCCGTGGTGACAATGGTGTATCATCTTGATTCACTTGATATATGTTTTGGCACTCAACTAGCGGATTCCTGAGGTGACATTGGGGTAATCTATGCATAGGGGTTGATGCACGTTTTCGTCCTTGTTTCTCCGGTAGAAATCTTGGGGCACTCTTTGAGGTTCTTTGTGTTGGATTGAGTATTATGAATCTGAAATTGTTTGGTGCATATCGTATAATGAACTCATCAACACTCACGGTGACATTGGAGTATCTAGTTGACATTAGAGTTTGTTGATGTGTATCATGTGGCGTTATTTTAGTACAAACTCTTGCATAGATCGATCGGAAAGAATAGATTGGTGTTATTTTAGTACGAAGTCTAGGATAGGTTGATCGGAAAGAATAGCTTTGAGGTGGTTCCGTACCCTACAAACATTTTCTTCTTATGTTCTCCGCTAGGTAAGAACTTTGGAGTGATTCTTCATCGCATGTTGAGGGATGGTTATATGATCCAATTATATTAGCATTGTCGAGAGATTGCACTAGCGAAAGTATAGACCCTAGGCCTCATTTTCAAACATTGCAATACCGTTTGTGCTCCATTTTATCAATTGCTATTTTTATTGTTACTATTACAAAAATCAATATCTACTATCATTACTACACTTGTATCACCATCTCTTCGCCGAACTAGTGCATCTATACAATTTACCATTGTATTTGGTGTGTTGGGGACACAAGAGACTTTTTGTTATTTGATTGCAGGGTTGTTTGAGAGAGACCATGTTCATCCTACACCTCCCCTGGATTGACAAACCTTAGCTCATCCACTTGAGGGAAAATTGCCACTGTCCTACAAAACTCTGCGCTTGGAGGCCCGACACGAGTCTACAAGAACAAGTTGTGTAGTATAAATCAAGCTCTTTTCTGGTTCCGTTGTCGGGGAGGTGAGTGTTTGAAGGTATACCTTTAAATCTTGCAACTAAATCATTTAGTTTCTTGCTTTATCACTAGTTTTGTTTATAAAATAAACTAAAAATGGAATTGAGGTGGCCTCATATTATTCATCTTTATAATGTCTTTCTTGAAAATGATGGAAACAAAAATTGTGCTCAATTGATAGAAGAAGAATTCAATAAAATGTTTGTCATAGAATCTTTGAATGATGAGCATGATTGCAATGTTGTTAGTATGAATTCTGTGAGTATCCATGATGCTAATGATATGCAAAGTCATAAGCTTGGGGATGCTATGTTTTATGAAGATGATATTTTTTGTCCCCCAAGTTTTCATGAGAAAAATAATTATGATGATAGCAAGCCTCCTATTTATGATGATTATATTGATGAAAGCGGATTTGGAGAGGTCATGACTTTATTTAATGATGATTCCACTATTTTGGAAGAGGTTTCAATTGGTGATGAGAACAAAGTTGCTATCTAGGATGATTATTGTGATGACATGTAAGCTTAATGATAACCATGAAACTTGTCATCATGATTTTTATTTTCAGTTGGATTATGCCAATCAAATATCTCATGATAGTTATTTTGTTGAGTTGCTCCCACTACTATTGAGGAGAATATATTTTCTTATGTGGAGAGTAATAAAATTTCTATGCTTGTGGATCATGAAAAGAATGCTTTATGTGATAGTTATATTATTGAATTCATTCATGATGGTAATGAAAATTATTACGAGAGAGGAACATATGCTTTTACATATCTCAATAATATCAAGTTTCTCTGTATGTGTTGAAAATCTTGAAGTTTTGCTTGTTTTGCCTTCCTATGCTAGTTCATTCTTGCTCCCATGAATTATTTGTTGACAAAATCCCTATGTATAGGAAGTGGGTTAGACTTAAATGTGCTAGTCATATGTTTCATGATGCTCTCTTGCATGTTTCAATTCATATCTTTTACGCGAGCATCATTGAAATCATCATGCCTAGCTAAAAAGGCATAAAGAAAAGCGCTTGTTGGGAGACAAACCAACATTTACCCCTACCATTTTTGTGTGTTCACATGATTAAGCTACTATAGTAATCATCTTTTATAGCTTTTGTTTCAATACAGTGCTAAGTAAAGCCTTTGGGATAGTGTGGATGATAGTTGATTTGATTCCATGCAAAAACATAAAATTTTGCACCCAGTAACATAATTGATCCGCTCTGCTGGAACGTGATAAATTCTTGAATTTTTCATAGATGATTGATATACAAATTTCCCATGTTGTCCTACTTTTTCAGAATTTTTGGAGGAGCAGAAATATGGTCATTGTCCAGATCATTACAGATTGTTCTGTTTCTGTCAAATTCAGTTTTTAGTACATATGTTGCTTGTTTCCTAGTTTCTATGGATTATATTGCTCAATATAAATTGTGTAAATGATAAGGTACAGTAGGAATTGTGTTTGAACAATTATGAATCTTGTCTTTGACAATACCAAAGTGAATGGTTTGCTCTTTATTATACTAGCCTATCTCACGAAGTTTCGTTAAGTTTTGTGTGATTGAAGTTTTCAAGTTTTGTGTGAGATATTGATATGAGGAGAATAAGGAGTGGCAAGACCCTAAGCTTGGGGATGCCCAAGGCACCCCAAGGTAATATTCAAGGAATACCCAAGCAACTAAGCTTGGGGATGCCCTGGAAGGCATTCCCTCTTTCGTCTTCAACATTATCGGTAATCTCACTTGTAGCTATATTTTTATTCGTCACAAGATATGAGTTTTCCTTGGATAGTAATTTTATTTTGTTGTCATTTGAATGATGTTATTTATAATAATTTCTTGCATCTTTCATTTCAATAAAAATGTCAAGTATAGCCTTCACCAAGCTTATTTTGCAAGTCTATATGTGGCTGTTTGAAAACAAAAAGTTTCACGGTAGTACGTGAATTCTTGAGAAAATTCAGAATGTGATAAAATGTTGAATTTTCTTGCAAAATAAGCTATGATAAATTTTCTATAACATGTTAATTGTTTAGAATTTTTGGACTTAGATAAGTATGAATCTTCTTGCATCCTTTACAGACTATCCTGTTTTGACAGATTGTTGTTATGTTTGCATATGTTTGCTTGTTTGATAATTCTATATGAGGATAAGACTATTAAATATGTAGAGTCATTTAGTATGCAATGTTAAATAATAATTTTAGTTATTTGCTACAGTAGAGAATGATAAGGTTATTGTATTGATTTATACTAACTTATCTCATGAGTTCTTGTTGAGTTTTGTGTGGATGAAGTTTTTAAGATTTAGGGAAACCATGATATAAAAGGAATAAAGGAGACACAAAACCTCAAGCTTTGGGATGCCCAAGGCATCCCAAGATAATATTTCAAGAAGTCTCATGCATCTAAGATTGGGGATGCCCCGGTAGGCATCCCACCTTTCTTCTTCAACAATTATCGGTTAGTATCGGTTGAGCCTAAGTTTTTACTTCTTCACATGAGTTGTGCTATTCTTGGAATGTAATTTTATTTATTTTTGCTTGATTTTTTAGTAATACTTAGATTTGAAAGTTTTTAAAAATAAGAGAGTGTACTCAAATGGCTACCCATTTACTTAACTACTCGCTTGACCTTCACTTATATCTTTTCGGAGTAGCTTGTCATTTACTCTGATGATTCACTTATATCCTATGAGTAAATTGTTGAATGAATTGAATGTCATGAAGTTGAAATTATATATTTTCATATCATGCCTAGTAGTAGCTTCACATCAGGTTTAGAAAGTGAAATCTTTTGAAGCTTGACAATCACAATATTGGTCATACAAGCAATTCATATATGATTAGTATAAGGAAGAGAACTTTCACATACAAATATATTATATTGGAAATCTTCTATAATTGTGAATACCCATTAATTATTTTGAAACTTGAGCAAATTACTTGAAGTTGGACAAGGAAGACAACATAATGAGTTATGGTTGTGTATACTTGCATAGAAGTTATATTGTTATGGATCCTCCAACATGTGGTGTTTGCTTAGGATCTTTTCCTAGCCAAAAATTCGTACTAAGTAGGGATACTACTTGTGCATCCAGAAACCCTTAAACCCAGTTTCTTGCCATGAGTGTCCACCATATCTACCTATGGATTGAATAAGATCCTTCAAGTAAGTTGTCATCGGTGCATAAAGCAATAAAAATGCTCCTAAATATGTTTGATGTTTTATTGTAAGGGAAAATTTGCGTTGTACAAACTTGTGGTGGCAAAGTAATAAAAGCGACGGACTGCATAATAAAGGTTGCTATCATAAGGGGCAATATAACATGATGTTCCTTTGCATTAAGAGCTTGGGCATCCAACAATAAAAAGTGCATGAAAACCTCTGCTTCCCTCTGCGAAGGGCCTATCTTTTACTTTTCGTATTTACTTTTATGCAAAGAGTCAATGGTATGCATTCTCATTTCAACCTCAATTATTCTCTAGTTGGCAAGCATCATGTGGTGGGGAAAGATCTAGGCACATATGGCCAATCAGATGTATTTGATCATGATTTCTTATTGTTGAAAATTATCTCGATGATAAATGAGTTGGGAGGCAAAACATTAAGCCCCTATCTTTCTCTGTGTTTGATGGATGAAAATATGCTTTTAGTACAAGCAACCATACAAAACTATATGATGATTGAGTATGTAGAGCTCTTACTTAGATTTTGTTGAATACGTTGAATTGCAATTGTTTGGTGACTAATAACATAGGTTGTCAAGCTTCAAGAGAAGGCATTGTTTGAACCGTAACATGTGAATTGATTGCTACTTTATCATGATGAGTTTTATGAGAAAGAATTGTTGTTATGATGCTAGGAAAAGTGATTGAAATTATCATTGATCAAACTTATGCATTATGCTAGCATTCACACATCATAAATTATTTCTTTTATCATTTACCTACTCGAGGGCGAGTAGGAATTAAGCTTGGGGATGCTGATACGTCTCCAACGTATCTATAATTTATGAAGTATTCATGCTGTTATTTTATCATTCTTGGGTGTTTTACAATCATTTTATAGCAACTTTATATCATTTTTTGGGACTAACCTATTGACCCAGCGCCCAGTGCCAGTAGTTGTTTTTGCTTGTTTTTTACATTGCGGGAAATCAATATCAAACGGAGTCCAAACACCGCGAAACTTTACGGAGATTTTTTTGGACCAGAAGGTACCCAATGGGCCAGAGCTGCACCTGGGGAGTTCCCCAAGGGGGGAACAACCCACCAGGGTGTGCCAGGGGGCCCTGGCATGCCCAGGTGGGTTGTGCCCACCTCGGTGGCCTCCCGTACCCCTTCTTTGCACTATAAATTCCCAAATATTTCGAAACCCTTCGGGGAACCTAGATCAGAATTTCCATCGCCACAGGGCTCTGTAGCCACCGAAAACCAATCTAGACCTGTTCCAGCACGCTGCCGGAGTAGGGAATCATCTCCGGTGGCCATCTTCATCATCCCGACGGCCACCATGATGAGGAGGGAGTAGTCCACCCTCGGGGCTGAGGGTTTGTACCAGTAGCTATGTGTTTAATCTCTCTCTCTCTCGTGATCTATATCATGGGCTTTGCTAGCATAGATGGACCATATGATGTTTCTCCCCTCTATACTCTTGTTGTGATGAATTGAATCTTTACCCTTTGAAGTTTTGTCATGTCAGATTGAATGTTTCGATTTGAGAACACATGATATATGCTTGTGGTATGAATACTTGAGGTGACAATTGGGGTATCTTATTGATTCACTTGATATATGTTATGGCATTCAACTCGCGGATTCCCGCGGTGATATGGGGTAATCTATGCATATGGGTTGATGCACATTTTTATTATCTTTTCTCCGATGGAAACTTCGGGGTATCTTTATAGTTCTTTGTGTGGATTAAGTATTATGAATACGAATATGCTTTGGTGTTACTCTAGTACGAACTCTAGGATAGATCAAACAGAAACAATAGCTTTGTGTTATTTTAGTACGAACTCTTGAATAGATTGATCAGAAAGAATAGCTTTGAGGTGGCTTCACACCCTACAAACATTTCCTACCTTTTGTTCTTCGCTAATAGGAACTTGGGAGTGATTCTTTGCTATACTTTGAGGGATAATCATATGATCCAACTATGTTAGCATTGTTGAGAGGTTGCACTAGCGAAAGTACAGACCCTAGGCCTTGTTTTCAAGCATTGAAACACCGTTTTTGTGCCTGTTTACTAATTGCTACCTTGCTGTTTTTATTTATTCATATTATTAAAATATATTTCTACCATCAATATTACACTTTTATCACCATCTCTTTGCCGAACTAGTGCACCTATACAATTTGCCATTGTATTGGGTGTGTTGGGGACACAAGAGATTTCTTGTATTTGGTTGCAGGGTCGTTTGAGAGAGACCATCTTCATCCTACACATCTCACGAATTGATAAACCTTAGGTCATCCACTTGAGGGAAAGTTGCTACTGTCCTACAAAACTCTGCGCTTGGAGGCCCAACACGTGTCTACAAGAATAAAGTTGTGTAGTAGACATCAGTTATGGGCCCACCATGTGGGTTAAAAGTAGGAAGGGCGGTGAAATCTTGCACGATCATGTAAGCAAGGCATGTCAGAGGATAGTCTGTCGGTTATGTCGGCAACAACATCGGTACCAAGGGCGAGGGACGAAGAGAACCATTTTCCTGCTCGTTGAACAAGGCAGACCAGTAGGCAATGTTCTCGTCCATCAGTGGTTACCGGAATGTCATCAACAAAAGTAACAGGGTCTTTCTGACAGAATTGCACAGCGAGGTGGTTACATAAGCAGGGAATTATTACTGCTTAGCTCATATTGATCACAAGAAATGTTAAACAAAACAATGGAAAGGAAAATGTGTTTATCAGATTAACAGAACAATGGAAAGGAAAATGTGTTTAAACACATATTTCAGGGGTATATCCTTTCCAAAGATAAGCAGAGCATGATATCCATGACAGGATAGAAAGTAGAAAACCATTTAGGTAAGAGGAGAGGATTTCATGACATAACCCAAACAACGGGAATTGAATAATTGATAAAGAAAATTTAGCATCGTGCTTCAAATGTTTTTATTGAAAATCAGATTACCAAAGACATGCTTCGAGATAGCATTGACATGGTCTTCAAGCAAAGGTCAGACTTCGGATACACCAAGGATCCATCAGGAACAACTTATAGAATAAGTCTTACAATTTCGTCAAGGAAGAATGGCTAACTTTGACAAAAAGGAAACTATAACAATAGGTCCTCTTTCCAGGTGTGCTAGGCATGACATCACCTTACCGCGTCATATAAAGACCAATGTTATAACTCTTGTAAATATGTCCCAACCATCATATCTGACCGAGACCGGTGTTAGGATACCTTAGACTCAGGATGCCTGAGAAGAAAAGGTGCAAAACAAATTGACGAGACGACATTGTAAGATTCTCGGGAAATGAACTATGGAAGCGAGTTCTGTAACAAGAGTTCATCATTAAACCGATGAAAGGATGAGGGTGTGGCTGATGGACTCAGCGACAATTCCTTGAGATTTCCAAAAAGATGGATTTCCACAAATATATGAACAAGGAGATAACATTTGCCAGATAAAATGATATAATGATGTATGCTCGAGGAAAAACATAGAAAATTAAACATTGGTTGAAAGGTGCGCCCGAAATATGGGCTTAGGCATCATGATCAATGTTAGAATGGTGATTCAATAACCAATAATCTAAGAATGAACGGTTGACCATTAACTTCAAAGCAATAGGGTTGCTAGAAGGGCAGAATCCAAATAGCACCATTCACCTGTTAGTATCCCGATTAGAATTAACACGGGGACCAAGAAAGAATGGTGATGGTGAGAAGTATTACTATATGAAGAATTAATAGTTGGGGCAATTTTGTCAACATTCTTGACATAACAGATGGTAATACTCCTAGATAGAATCATAATATAAGTTGGATAGAAAGGACCTAGGTACAACACAAAACATGAACAAGTTTTGTGTCGGAGTGAATGCGAGAATGTTGTCAATGTTAATACAAATCATCAAGGGGGCAAGGATGGTATTTCTCATCATGAATTCGCCGCACAACTTGGAAGAAGTCAAATTGTTGACAACGATCACGACAAATTTGTTGAGAGGTTTCAAGAAGATGTAATCGATCAACAATGACATCAAGCAAAGGGAATGGTGAACCAAAATGTTATTATAACCATAGATTAGATGCCATCTCAGAATTCAGAGTTTTCTCTCAAGACAAACAATATGATGCTGAAAACTCGATGTAAGCTTATAGCACTGTCGGGATTGTGTCCCAGGGATGTAGGACATAGATAGAATGGTCAAGCAGTCAACCTGACAATGATGATGTAGTCAATCAGTTGGGAACAACATGATCGAGTACAAACTCATAAGCAATGAAGATTACTAAGAGTTGTCGAAGAACAGTGCGGACTCGATTCAGTTGTCGGTGTCCTTGAGGGGTTCTAACAACTTAGGACCCGTGGAAGAATGCAATCAATGAGAATAATAGTTGGTGAAGAACTCATAAGAAGTTATGTAGTTCCGTGGTATTATCGCGATACCAGAGGGTAATACTCGAAGGTAGAGTAGAATAAAGGCTGAAGTGGTGTATTTATGTGCAGGAGACGAGTGAGTAAACTTGTCTCAGAAATGGCAGTGAAGGGGAACAATATGGCCGGGACCACATTTGTAAATGATCAAACCACAGATACAAGACAAACTTACAACAAGGGGGAATACTTTTACGAGACACTATATAAGATCTACTTCGTGTCCATGAGCATGAACGCAAAGTTCAAGGTCAACTCCACTTCTTCAATGCATAACCTTCCATTCACTTCTCACTTTCGATGAAGTTGTAGTGTTGAAATTATATCTATCAAAACACTAGAATAGTAGGACTCATGAAAAACTCTCAGGTTCTCACGGATTAGGGAAGACATAGGTTCAATCCATAGGTGCGTCATAGGAACATATACCACAAACTTAGAGAGTAAATAACACACACTCGAAGGTAGAGCATGGTTGACAACAGGAGAGGATATAATTTACCAACAACATTATGCATCAGGGAAGAACTCACAAGGTGAATAAATATGAGGGCACTATCAGATAATAATCCAACAAAGGATCTGGTGGTCCACAAGGGATCTGACGTGAGTATCAATGTTCAACCAAAAGAAGTAATGCAAGGGCATCATATTATAGAAATATCTAAATAATTTCAATGCTTAGATACAAAGGAATTATCAATTCCAAATCGGGGAATCAGAAGTAGAGGATCTGATCAAAAGATAAGTAAGTTGAATAGTAATAGATCGACAATCAATCAAGGTTTGATTTGCCAAGAACCAACTCATGTCCAGAGTGACGTCTCAGGCCGAAAGAACAAATTCTAGGTATCAACTGTTGATTGAGTGTGTTCGCACATGTCACGCCCGGATAATCTAGCTACAGTAAACATGTGCTAATGATGCCACATCACCCCCGTTACTATTTCTAATCTTTTGTTAGTTCAAAACCGATTCAAAAATCAATTCAAAATATGGCAAACAACAAAAGTCTCAAACATTAAAACTAAAATGTCCAAAGTGAACCAAATAATGCATAGGTAATCATGGTGAAGAAACCACACTTTTATAAAATATTTAAATATTATTAGGCGAATAAAACAATAGAGAAAACTATTAATTAAATGTTTTTAAATATTAGATAATTACGAAACTATTTTATTTTGGGTAACAAGTTAATGTGGCAGTGACATATTTAGTAACATCAAATTAGGTTCCATTATGGTATTTTTCTGAAACAAAAATAAAAGGTAACTAAAATAAAACAAAAAAGAAAAAGTAAAAATAAAATAAAACAATAAAAGAAAAGGGAAAAGAAAACGGAGGACCTAACCAACTGGGCCGTTTGTCCCACCTAACTAAAACATGCCCAGCCCACCCCATAGCCATCTTCAATCTTCTGTTCACAGAAGGCTCGGTGGCCGCCGTTGGCTAGTACACACCGCGGATCCTCCACATGTCGTGCATCCGTCACCTCCCCGCGTGGATAAGATGACCCCTCCTCACTCCTTGGCAAACCCTAATCCCCTTTCCCCTTTCCCCTTTCCACCTCGTCGCTCTCCTCGGCAACACACGCGCCCGCCGCTGCCGCCGTCGCCGCCTTGTCGTTACCGTGTCAACTGAGCTCATCGTGCCTCGGGGTGATGTCCAGGAGCCGCGTCTTCTACGTCTACATCGACTCCGAGGAGAAGCTCGCGCAGGGGATCGCCACCGCACCGGGATCGAGCTGTTCCCCTTCTCTGCATTGTCGTCGATCTGCTCCGAATAGTGCCGCTATGATGCCTCTCCCCGCTCCACCGGGCATCTCCTCGAGTTCACTGTGAGGCCCGCTTCCTCCCCGCTTCTTCCCGAGCTCGGATTCGAGCTTGAGCACGTTACCCTACAACCACCGTAGCTTGCCGTCCGCCATGTCTGACCCGAGCTCCTGCGTGCTGTTCCTCCTTGCGTGCTACTGCCCTTGCGTAGATGCTGCTCCCGTTGCTCTTTGCTAGGACTGCTGCCTTGGCCCACTGCTACTTTCTGCTGCTGCTCTCGTACGCTGCTGCTCCTGCCGAGACGCTCCGCCCATGATGCCTTGCCACTGCTGCCCACTCCCGCCGTGCTCTCCTGCGCCAACCACCCGCGCCCGCGCGCCTCCCATTCCCGCCTGCAGCGCCGCCCTCGCTCGCCCGACGGCGCCCGCTACCACCAGCGCGTCGGCCACGCCCTGCCTGTGCGCCCCCGCTCCAGCGCCTCGCCCAGCCTACTGCGTCGTCCCCTGCTAGCCACCGCGCCCCGGGCAGCCCCGACTGTGCCCCCGACTCACCTGCCGCCCTTGGCCTCGCGTAGCCGCGCCTGCCTATGCGTGGCCACGCCCGTCGTCTCCTGCGGCCGGCCACCACCGCCGCTGCCTGCCGCCCGAGTACCGCCAGCACCAGCGCCTCTGCGCGTGCGTGCACAGCCGCGGCCAGAGCCGGCTGTGTCACCGCCACATGGGGTCGGCCCTAATTAGTTTAGGGGCTAATCCCCCTTTTCTTTAAAAAAAGGAAAACAAAACCCCCTTGAGTATGACTAGTGGGCCCTGCCCTATAAAAGAATAAAAAAGGGATTCCAAAAAAATAATTATTTAATTAACTAATTAGTTAGTAGTTTAATTAAATAACTTAATTGACTAACAGGTTAGACTAATCAGTCCATGACACTGGGCCCCACTGCCAGCTTTGACTAGTCAACAGACAACACTTTGACTATTGACTGCTGAGTCAGCACCCCTCTGGTCCCACATGTCATGGACTCTGGCTAGAGTAGTAATAGGTGGCAAAAGTATTCTGTCTTTATTTCGAATTGTAATAATTTCAGAAATTCAATAAAACTTTGACAAATCATAGAAAATAAACCGTAGCTCGGTTGGAAAAACTTTGTACATGAAAGTTGCTCAGAACGACGAGACGAATACGGGTAAGCAGCCCATTCGTCCGCCACGCATCCCTAGTATAGCGAACACGCAACTTTCCCCCTCGGGTTTGTCTGTCCGAAAACGCGAAATACCAGGGATATTTCCCCCCTTCACCGGTACCGCCTCGAACCGCGTTAGGGCACCCCTAGCACCGATGCTTGTCATGTCATGCATCGCTATGCATCTGTTTGCTTAATACTTGTTGTTTCTTCCCCCTCTTCTCTTGCTAGACATCGAGCCCGACGCCGCTACTACCCAGTACGACTACAGTGTTGACAACCCCTCTCTCTTGCCAGAGCAACCAGGCAAGCCCCCCCTTGATCACCAGATATCGCCTACTCTCCTCTATACTGCTTGCATTAGAGTAGAGTAGCATTTTATTGCTTTCCGTTAATCCTATTTTGATGCATAGTCTGTCATTGTTGCTCCAGCTGTTGATACCTTACCTGCAATCCTAAATGCTTAGTATAGGATGCTAGTTTACCATCAGTGGGCCTACATTCTTGTCTGTCTGCCATGCTATACTATCGGGCCGTGATCACTCGGGAGTTGATCACGGGTATATACATATACATAATATATGATACTTGTGGTGACTAAAGACGGGTCGGCTCGTAGGAGTACCTGCGAGTGATTCACGGATTGGGTCCGAAAGGACGTTTGTCCCGACGGCCCTTTGAGTGGATCTTTGTGGCAAAGCGACATGGTAGGCTGAGACCACCTAGGAGAGAGGTGGGCCTGGCCCTGGTCGGCGTTCGCGGTTATTTCAAGATAACACATTTAACGAGATCTTGGTATTTGATCTGAGTCTGGCTACTGGCCTATATGCACTAACCATCTACGCGGGGACAGTTATGGGCACTCGACGTCGTGGTATCAACCGAAGCGTTCGTGACGTCAGCGACTGAGCGGCGCGTGCCGGATTGGACTGGAATGCCTTCTAGGCTAGGTCTGCTTCTGGTCGCGTTCGCAACGTGCAGGTGTGCAAAGGGCGATGGGCCCATACCCCTGTGCCATAGGATTTAGACCGGCGTGCTGACCTCTCTGTTGTGCCTAGGTAGGGCTGCGACGTGTTGATCTTCCGAGGCCGGGCATGACCCAGAAAAGTGTGCCCGGCCAAATGGGATCGAGCGTGTTGGGTTATGTGGTGCACCCCTGCAGGGAAGTTAATCTATTCGAATAGCCGTGATCTTCGGTAACAGGACGACTTGGAGTTGTACCTTGACCTTATGACAACTAGAACCAGATACTTAATAAATCACACCCTTCCAAGTGCCAGATACAACCGGTGATCGCTCTCTAACAGGGCGACGAGGAGAGGATTGCCGGGTAGGATTATGCTATGCGATGCTACTTGGAGGACTTCGGTCTATTCTCTTCTACATGCTGCAAGACGGAGGCTGCCAAAAGCGTAGTCTTCGACAGGACTAGCTATCCCCATCTTATTCCGGCATTCTGCAGTTCAGTCCACATATGATACCCTTATTCCTTTTGATACCAATGCATACATATGTAGTGTAGCTCCTTGCTTGCGAGTACTTTGGATGAGTACTCACGGTTGTTTTTCTCCCCCTTTTCCCCTTTCCTATATCCGATTGCTGCAACCAGACGATGGAACCCAGGAGCCAGACACCACCGTCGACGACGACTACTACTACTTAGGAGGTGCCTACTACTACGTGCAGCCCGCTGACGACGACCAGGAGTAGTTTAGGTGGATCCCAGGCAGGAGGCCTGCGCCTCTTTCAATCTGTATCCCAGTTTGTGCTAGCCTTCTTAAGGCAAACTTGTTTAAACTTATGTATGTACTCAGATATTGTTGCTTCCGCTGACTCGTCTATGATCGAGCACTTGTATTCGAGCCCTCGAGGCCCCTGACTTGTATTATGATGCTTGTATGACTTATTTATGTTTTAGAGTTGTGTTGTGATATCTTCCCATGAGTCCCTGATCTTGATCATACACATTTGCATGCATGATTAGTGTACGATTGAATCGGGGGTGTCACAAGTTGGTATCAGAGCCAACTGGCTATAGGAATCCCCCTTCCACACTCCTTTGCCGAAGTTAAGTATAGTCGATGAAAATTGTTTTACTAACTTGGCTGTGCGGCCCATGGGCCCACGTCGCCATTGAGTGGTATTACGGTCTTTTACTCCTCGTCTATACTCTGGGACTATGATCTCTCTTCTATTTGGGTGAAATGATTTTTACTAACTCTGACTCTAGGTTCTCGTAATTACTTCCTCCCGGAGAGCCCTTCACTCCAGATGATTGCTTGGAGCGCCAAAGGACTCCGAAGATATTCTCCGATGTTATCTCGAGAACTTTTGCTCATTGCGATTGCAATTCCCTTCCACCGTCAACCCCTATAGATAACTACATGCACTTGCCATTCTTACATTAGTCCCCAGTTGGTCTTGTTATTACAAGATACCCCGAAATACTCGTTGTTGTTTCAAATTACTTTGTGCCTACTGCCTTGCAGTTCCTTGACGCCTGAATGCACCTACAAATTAATCCTCACACTTATCGAGCATCTGCTCATTCCTAGTTGTTCCTGTGTTTCGCAAAAGTCTTTGAAATACTATTTGATCCTCCAAAAATCCTCAGTAGCTTATTGCTCTGCAATACTTATCTGCTTGCATTATGGATGCTTTCCATATGTCTGTCAATATTCATTAGTATCCCTAGACACTGTCATTCCGATCCTATTGATTCAACATGAGTGCGAATGCACGCAATCATCAGTTGATCCTTTAAATTATCTTTCTGGCTCAGACGTCATTTGGACATGAGCTTGTTCTCGACCAATCTATTTTCCGTCAATTGTACCCTTAGGTCTATTGAACTTATCCACCCTTGATCAGAGCGTCTGCTTCTGATCCTTCGATTTGGAAATCATAATTCCTTTGATATCTAAGCATCGAATCATTTAGATGTTCTATAATCCGATGCCCTTGCATTCTTTCTTCAACTAGTTGTGTGCCGATGCTCACATCAGCTCGGCTATGGACCCTCAGACCGTTTGTTGGATTATTATTTGACAATGTCCTTCATATTCAAGTAACCTTATGAGCCTTTCCACGGATATATAAAGCCTTTGGTAAATTGTATCTTCTGCTTTCTCAACCATGCTCTGTTTTCGAGCTGGTGGTATTTACTATTGAAGCTTGTGGTATATGTTTCCACGATACCCTGACGGGTTGAACCTATGCCTTCCTTATTATGTGTGAACTCGAAGGTTTTCACGAGTCATACTCTTCTGGTATTTTGCTAGATAAAATTTCTACACTACAGCTTCATCAAAAGCGAGAAGTAAAATGAAAGGTTATGCATGGAAGAAGTGGGAGTCGACCTTGAGCCTTTGTGTTCATGTCCATGGACCCAATGTGAAACTTATCATCGAAGCTTCTTGTAAATGATAATAATCCCCTTATTATAAGTTCGTCCTGTATCTATGTTTGGTCCTTTGCAATCATGGTTCCGACCATATTTTCTCCTTAATACCATTTCTCGGACAAGTTGAAGTACTTGTCTTGTGCAGATCATTGCACCTGTCCAACCTTTACTTTGATTTAGTGTCGAGTATTACACTATGATATCTCGAGATTATCATGGAACTGCATAACCTCTTATGAGTTCTTCATCAGGTGCTACCTTCTCACTGATTCAAATTTTTCATGGGCTCTGAGTTACTAAACACTCAAAGACACCGATAACTGACTCAAGTCCGCACTACGATTAAACAAATCTTGATAACCTTCATTACTTACGAGTTTGAACTTGATCACGTCATTCCTAGCCTGCTTGGCTATATCCTTGCCGTGCCGATTTTAATTGTGCTACCTGGTCCTTCTTCCCGGAGCACAATTTTTGATGATGAGCTAAGCTTACCTCGATTTTCCTCATCATATCATTTCGCCTTGGACAACAATCTTGATTTCGAGTTTGTGTCGTATATGTGGTTCCAATAATCTTTCGCTGCATCAGTCATGTTGCTTGATGTAGTCGTTGTTTGATTGCTTCTTCGTGGAGCCTCTCGACAAAATTTGTCATGATCATTATCAACATCTTGACTCCTTCCAGGATATCAATCGAATTCATGATGAGAAATACCATCCTTGTCCTTGATGATTTGTCTTATCATCGGCCACTTTATTGCCTTACCTCCAACACAAACATGATCCTGTTTTGTGTTATTCCTTGAGTTCCTTGCTATCCAGCGTTTGTTCTTCTTTAGCTTGGAATATTACCATCTTTTATGTCAAGTATGTTGTGAGAATTTCACCACCTCTTATGAATTATTGATGCAAGTGATGCTTCTCACCATCACCATTCTTTTCATGGCCCCCGTGTTCCAACCGGAATACCGATAAATGGATTGTGATGTGAAAAATTCAAAACTTCTAGCAACCCTATTTCTTGTAAGTTAATGAACGATAGATACATTCTTTGTGTATTGGATATCGAATCACCATTCTATCATTGATCTTGCTACCTAAGCCCATAATTCAGGTGCACCGTTCAACCAATGTTTAAATTATGTATGTTTTCCTCGAGCATACATCATTATATCATTTGATCTGACAAATGTTATCTCCTTGTTCACATAATTGTGGAAATCCATCTTTTGGAAATCTCGATGAATTGTCGCTAAATTCATCAGCTGCCTCCTCACCCTCTCCTTGTTTTAATGATGAACCCTTGTTTTGGAACTTGCTTCCATAGTTCATTTTCCCGAGAATCTTACAATGTCGTCTCATCAAATTGTGCCACACCTTTTCTTCTCAGGCATCCTAAGTCTGAGGTACCATGACACCAATCAGATCTAAATCTCGGTCAAATATGATGGTTAGAACATTTTTCCAAGAGTCATAACCTCGGTCCTTACATGGCCCGGTAAGGTGATGTCATCCTAGTACACTTGGCCGGAGGACCTATTGTTATAGTTTCCATTTTAGCAAGGTTAACCATTCTTCCATGAGGAAATTGTAAGACTTATTCTATAAGTTGTTCCTGATGAATCCTTTGTATATCCAAGTCCAACCTTTGTTTGAAGACCATGTCAATGATATCTCGAAGCATGCCTGCGGTACTCTGATTTTTTTAACAAGAACATTTGAAGCCTAATGCTAAATGATTCTTGCTCAATTATCCAAACACCGTTGTATGGGTAATGTCATGAAATTTCTCTCCCCTACCTAAAGAGTTTTCTACCTTATATCCTGTCATGGATATCATGCTTGGCTTGTCCTTGGAAAGGATATACCCTTGAATATGTGTTTAAACACATTTTCCTTTCCATTGTTCTGTTTAATCTGATAATCACATTTTCCTTTCCATTGTTTTGTTTAACCTTCTTGAGGTTTATATGATCTAAGCAGTAATAAGTCACTACTTTTGTAAGCACCTCGGTGTACAACTCTGTCAGTAAGAACCTGTTACTATTGTTGATGACATTCTGGTAACCACCGGTGGACGAGAACTTTTCCTATTGGTCCACCTCGTTTCAACGAGCAGGAAAATGGTTCTCTTCATCCCTCGCCCTTGGTACCAATGTTGTTGTCGACATAACTGACAGACTATCCTCTGACGTGCCATGCTTACATGATCGTGCAAGATGTCAGCCCCCTTTCTACCTTGAACCACATGGTGGGCCCATAACCCACAGTTCCACAGGATCGAAACCTGACTCTCCTGTACACCCTGTTGCCAAAGTTATTCCTAGAGCTTGACTCGTATGTAGTTCACGAGCCACCTGCCTAGTGATCTATTCTGGTATCAGACGCAATACTTATTCACATTGCTCTGAACCCCTTTCACATTTCGTATCAAGCATCGAACGATTGCCTATGTGCTTGAAACTTCTTATTGTACCTTCGAACTTTACTCTCGATGTGTTTTAATTGTTCAACTCGAGAGGTACTCGTATGCTCATGCATGGCTTAATCCCAGATTATTACCCTTATAGCATTCTGTCATTCCCGATCTGCCCCGTTACCTATTCGTAAGTACGAAGGAACCCTCGAAGAAAGGATGACGACTTCATAATGATGACCTGAATCAGTATAATGAAGACATCAATGTGATGGATCGATTTCTTCGAGAAGAGCATCCAAGATTGAGGAGATCCATAGAATTTCGTAACCATACCTTTCCCCCTTACTCTACCTCTTAAATCTCGGGACGAGATTTCTTGTAGTGGAGGAGAATTGTGACGCCCGGATAATCTAGCTACAGTAAACCTATGCTAATGATGCCACGTCACCCCCGTTACTGTTTCTAATCTTTTGTTAGTTCAAAACCGATTCAAAAATCAATTCAAAATATGGCAAACAACAAAAGTTTCAAACATTAAAACTAAAATGTCCAAAGTGAACCAAATAATGCATAGGTAATCATGGTGGAGAAACCACACTTTTATAAAATATTTAAATATTATTAGGCGAATAAAACAATAGCAAAAACTACTAATTAAATGCTTTTAAATATTAAATAATTACGAAACGATTTTATTTTGGGTAACAAGTTAATGTGGCAGTGACATATTTAGTAACATCAAACTAGGTTCCATTATGGTATTTTTCTGAAACAAAAATAAAAGGTAACTAAAATAAAACAAAAAAGAAAAAGTAAAAATAAAATAAAACAATAAAAGAAAAGGGAAAAGAAAAGAGAGGACCTAACCTACTAGGCCATTTGGCCCACCTAACTAAAACATGCCTAGCCTACCCCATAGCCGTCTTCAATCTTCTGTTCACAGAAGGCTCGGTGGCCGCCGTTGGCTCGTACACGCCACGGATCCTCCACACGTCGTGCATCCGCCGCCTCCACGCGTGGATAAGATGACCCCTCCTCACTCCCTGGCAAACCCTAATCCCCTTTCCCCTTTCCACCTCGCCGCCTTGTCGTTACCGTGTCAACTGAGCTCCTCATGCCATGGGGTGATGTCCAAGAGCCGCGTCTTCTACGTCAACATCGACTCCGAGGAGAAGCTCGCACAGGGGATCGCCACTGCACCGAGATCGAGTTGTTCCCCTTCTCTGCATCGTCGTCGATCTGCTCCGAATAGTGCCGCTACGGTGCCTCTCCCCGCTCCACCGGGCATCTCCTCGAGTTCACTGTGAGGCCCGCTTCCTCCCCGCCTCTTCCCGAGCTCGGATTCGAGCTTGAGCACGTTCCCCTACAACCACCGTAGCTCGCCGTCCGCCATGTCCGACCCGAGCTCCTGCGTGCTGTTCCTCCTTGCGTGATACTGCCCTTGCGTAGATGCTGCATCCGTTGCTCTTTGCTAGGACCGCTGCCGTGGCCTGCTGCTACTTTCTGCTGCTGCTCTCATACGCTGCTGCTCCTGCCGAGACGCTCCGCCCGTGATGCCTTGCCACTGCTGCCCACTCCCGCCGTGCTCTCCTGCGCCAACCACCCGCGCCCGCGCGCCTCCCATTCCCGCCTGCAGCGCCGCCCTCGCTCGCCCGTCGGCGCCCACTACCACCAGCGCCCTGGGCACGCGTCGGCCACGCCCCGCCCGTGCCCCCCTGCTCCAGCGCCTCGTCTAGCCTGCTGCGTCGTCCCCTGCTAGCCGCCGCGCCCCGGGCAGCCCCGACAGCGCCCCCGACTCGCCTCCCGTCCTTGGCCTTGCGTGGCCACGCCCGTCGTCTCCTGTGGCCGGCCACCACCGCCGCTGCCTGCCGCCCGAGTACCGCCGGCACTAGCGTCTCTGTGCGTGCGTGCACAGCCGCGTCCAGAGCCGGCTGTGTCACCGCCACATGGGGCCGGCCCTAATTAGTTTAGGGGCTAATCCCCCTTTTCTTTTAAAAAAGGAAAACAAAACCCCCTTGAGTATGACTAGTGGCCCCGCCCTATAAAAGAATAAAAAAGGGATTACAAAAATAATAATTATTTAATTAACTAATTAGTTAGTAGTTTAATTAAATTAACTTAATTGACTAACAGGTTAGACTAATCAGTCCATGACACTAGGCCCCACTGCCAGCTTTGACTAGTCAACAGACAACACTTTGACTGTTGACTGTTGAGTCAGCACCCCTCTGGTCCCACATGTCATGGACTCTGGCTAGAGTAGTAATAGGTGACAAAAGTATTCTGTCTTTATTTCGAATTGTAATAATTTCAGAAATTCAATAAAACTTTGACAAATCATAGAAAATAAACTGTAGCTCGGATGGACAAACTTTGTACATGAAAGTTGCTCAGAACGACGAGACGAATCCGGATACACAGCCCGTTCGTCCGCCACGCATCCCTAGTATAGCAAACACGCAACTTTCCCCCTCCGGTTCGTCTGTCCAAAAACGCGAAACACCGGGGATATTTCCCCGGATGTTTCCCCCCTTCACCGGTACCACCTCGTACCGCGTTAGGGCACCCCTAGCACCGATACTTGTCATGTCATGCATCGCTATGCATCTGTTTGCTTAACATTTATTGTTTCTTCCCCCTCTTCTCTCACTAGACATCGAGCCCGACGCCGCTGCTACCCAGTACGACTACGGTGTTGACGACCCCTCTCTCTTGCCAGAGCAACCAGGCAAGCCCCCCTTGATCACCAGATATCGCCTACTCTCCTCTATACTGCTTGAATTAGAGTAGTGTAGCATGTTACTGCTTTCCGTTAATCCTATTCTGATGCATAGCCTGTCATTGTTGCTCCAGCTGTTGATACCTTACCTGCAATCCTAAATGCTTAGTATAGGATGCTAGTTTACCATCAGTGGCCCTACATTCTTGTCTGTCTGCCATGCTATACTATCGGGCCGTGATCACTCGGGAGTTGATCACGGGTATATACATATACATAATATATGATACTTGTGGTGACTAAATATGGGTCGGCTCGTAGGAGTACCCGCGAGTGATTCACGGATTGGGTCCGAAAGGACGTTTGTCCCGACGGCCCTCTGAGTGGATCTTTGTGGCGAAGCGACATGGTAGGTTGAGACCACCTAGGAGAGAGGTGGGCCTGGCCCTGGTCTGCGTTTGCGGTTATTTCAAGATAACACATTTAATGAGATCTTGGTATTTGATCTGAGTCTGGCTACTGGCCTATACGCACTAACCATCTACGCAGGGACAGTTATGGGCACTCGACATCGTGGTATCAGCCGAAGCCTTCGTGACGTCAGCGACTGAGCGGTGCGCGCCGGATTGGACTGGAACGCCTGCTAGGCTAGGTCTGCTTCCAGCCGCGTTCGCAACGTGCAGGTGTGCAAAGGGCGATGGGCCCAGACCCCTGCGCCATAGGATTTAGACCGGCGTGCTGACCTCTCTGTTGTGCCTAGGTAGGTATGCAACGTGTTGATCTTCTGAGGCTGGGCATGACCCAGAAAAGTGTGTCCGGCCAAATGGGATCGAGCGTGTTGGGTTATGTGGTGCACCCCTGCAGGGAAGTTAATCTATTCGAATAGCCGTGATCTTTGGTAACAGGACGACTTGGAGTTGTACCTTGACCTTATGACAACTAGAACCGGATACTTAATAAAACACACCCTTTCAAGTGCCAGATACAACCGGTGATCGCTCTCTAACAGGGCGACGAGGAGAGGATCGCCGGGTAGGATTATGCTATGTGATGCTACTTGGAGGACTCCAGTCTATTCTCTTCTACATCCTGCAAGACGGAGGCTGCTAGAAGCGTAGTCTTCGACAGGACTAGCTATCCCCCTCTTATTCCGGCATTCTGCAGTTCAGTCCACATATGATACCCTTATTCCTTTTGATACCAATGCATACAAATGTAGTGTAGCTCCTTGCTTGCGAGTACTTTGGATGAGTACTCATGGTTGCTTTTCTCCCCCTTTTCCCCTTTCCTATATCCGATTGCTGCAACCAGACGATGGAGCCCAGGAGCCAAACGCCACCGTCGACGATGACTACTACTACTAAGGAGGTGCCTACTACTACGTGCAGCCCGCTGACGACGACCAGGAGTAGTTTAGGTGGATCCCAGGCAGGAGGCCTGCGCCTCTTTTGATCTGTATCCCAGTTTGTGCTAGCCTTCTTAAGGCAAACTTGTTTAAAGTTATGTCTGTACTCAGATGTTGTTGCTTTCGCTGACTCGTCTATGATCGAGCACTTGTATTCGAGCCCTCGAGGCCCCTGGCTTTATTATGATGCTTGTGTGACTTATTTATGTTTTAGAGTTGTGTTGTGATATCTTCCCGTGAGTCCCTAATCTTGATCGTACACATTTGCGTTCATGATTAGTGTACGATTGAATCGGGGACGTCACAGCACACATGATGAATCAATAGGGTCAAAATGAGAATGGCAAATGATGTCAACGAATATTACAAGTCATATGGAATTAACCATAATGCAGGAAAGCAAGAAGTTTAGTAGCAATAGGCTGCTGAGGATTTTCCGAAGACTGATTAGCATTTCAAAGAATTTGTGAAGCATACGAACAACTGGGGATGAGAGGATACTCGGTTAGTGCGAGGAATTATCCAGTAGGGGTCTTCATGTGCCAAAGAACTGCAAGGTAGTGACACAAATGGTTCTCGGAACAATAGAGAGAATTTTGAGGAATGATTGTATGAATGGCAAGTGTATGTAGTTATCCATAGGTATTTATCAGTGGTAGGGAATTTGAAAAGGCCGTGGGCACAAGGGTCTCAGGAAAACATCGAAGAGTATCTTAGAATCTTCTGGTGAAGTGGGCGATCATCTAGAATGAGGGGCTCTCCAGGAGGAAGTATTTACGAGAACCTAATGTTAGAGTTTGCAAAATTATTTAAGTCGAATAGAAGAGAGATCAGAGTCCCAGAGTATAGATGAGGAATAAAAGATCCTAATACCACCCAATGGCGATGTGGGCCCATGGGTCACACAACCATGTTAGTAAAATAGTTTTCATCGACTAGACTCAACTTCAGCCAAGGAGTGTGGAAGGGGAATTCCTATAGGCAGTCGGCTCTGATACCAACTTGTGACACCCCGATTCAGTCGTACACTAATCATACACGCAAACGTGTACGATCAAGATCAGGGACTCATGGGAAGATATCACAACGCAACTCTAAAAATAAAATAAGTCATACAAGCATCATATTACAAGCCAGGGGCCTCGAGGGCTTGATACGTCTCCGTCGTATCTACTTTTCCAAACACTTTTTCCCTTGTTTTGGACTCTAACTTGCATGATTTGAATGGAACTAACCCGGAATGATGATGTTTTCAGCAGAATTACCATCGTGTTATTTATGTGCAGAAACAAACGTTCTCGGAATGACCTGAAACTTCACGGAGCAACTTTGTGGAAAATATGAAAAATACCTACAAAATATGAAGGCCAGGGGGCCCACCGCCAGTCCACGAGGGTGGGGGGCGCGCCTGCCCCCCTAGGGCACGCCCCCTACCTCGTGGCCCCCCTGGTGCCTCTCCGACTCCAACTCCAACTCCATATATTGTGTTTCGGGGAGAAAAAAATCAGAGAGAAGAATTCATCGCGTTTTACAATATGGAGCCGCCGCCAAGCCCTAAAACCTCTCGGGTGGGCTGATCTGGAGTCCGTTCGGGGCTCCGGAGAGGGGAATTTGTCGCCATCGTCATCATCAACCATCCTCCATCACCAATTTCATGATGCTCACCACCGTGCGTGAGTAATTCCATCATAGGCTTGCTGGACGGTGATGGGTTGGATGGGATCTATCATGTAATCGAGTTAATTTTGTTAGGGTTTGATCCCTAGTATCCACTATGTTCTGAGATTGATGTTGCTATGACTTTGCTATGCTTAATGCTTGTCACTAGGGCCTGAGTGCCATGATTTCAGATCTGAACCTATTATGTTTTCATCAATATATGAGTGTTCTTGATCCTATCTTGCAACTCTATAGTCACCTATTATGTGTTATGATCCGTTAACCCAGAAGTGACAATAATCGGGATACTTACTGGTGATGACCGTAGTTTGAGGAGTTCATGTATTCACTATGTGTTAATGCTTTGTTCCGGTACTCTATTAAAAGGAGGCCTTAATATCCCTTAGTTTCCGTAAGGACCCCGCTGCCACAGGAGGGTAAGACAAAAGATGGCATGCAAGTTCTTTTCCATACACACGTATGACTATGTTCGGAATACATGCCTACATTATATCAATGAACTGGAGCTAGTTCTGTGTCACCCTAGGTTATGACTGTTACATGATGAACCACATCCGTCATAATTCTCCATCACTGATCCATTGCCTACGAGCTTTCCATATATTGTTCTTCGCTTATTTACTTTCCCGTTGCTATTGCTATCATCACTACAAAATACCAAAAACACTGCTTTTACTACTGTTACCTTTTGCTACCGTTACCACTACTATCATATTACTTTGCTACTAAATACTTTGCTGTAGATACTAAGTTTCCATGTGTGGTTGAATTGATAACTCAACTGCTAATAATTGAGAGTATTCTTTCGCTCCCCTTGTGTCGAATCAATAAATTTGGGTTGAATACTCTACCCTCGAAAACTATTGCAATCGCCTATACTTGTGGGTTATCAAGACTATTTTTGGTGCCGTTGCCAGGGAGCATAGCTCTATTCTTTGAGTCACTTGGGATTTATATCTTCTTATCATTATGAAGAACTTGAAAGATCCGAGAACCAAGATTTATCCCTCTAGTACGAGGGGAGGTAAGGAACTGCCATCTAGCTCTGCACTTGATTCACCTTCTGTTTTGAGTAAGCTTGCGAAACCTATACCTGCTTCTGCTATTCGTTCTGATACATCGCATGTTATTGATGATGCCACTTCTGCTATACATGATACTTATGATGAAACTACTTCTATACTTGATACTACTGTGCCACTTGGTGATTTTCTTGATGAACAACTTGCTAGGCCTAGAGAGATTGAAAATATTGAATATGATAATACTGATGAAAGTGATGATGAAGAATCACTTGTTATTCCCGAGGGTTATGTTTTTGATCAAGAAGCTTCTTTAGCTATTTTAGCTTGCAAAGATAGAAACGAACTTAAGAGGGTATTAGCTAAATGGAATAAGCAATCTCTAAATGCTAGAATGAAACCTAACCCTTCTTTTGCTACTTCACCTATCTGTGTTACCGATAAGGATTATGAATTCTCTGTTGATCTTGATATAATTAATTTGGTTGAATCTGATCCTTTCCATGGCTATGAATCTGAAACTGTTGTGGCACATCTTACTAAATTAAATGATATAGTCACCCTGTTCACTAAAGATGAGAGAACTCATTACTTTTATATCCTTAAAATATTACCGTTCTCATTAAAGGGTGATGCTAAGATATGGTTTAATTCTCTTGATCCTGGTTGTGTGCGTAGTCCCCGGGATATGATTTATTACTTCTCTGCTAAATACTTCCCTGCTCATAAGAACAAGCTGCTTTAAGGGATATATATATAATTTTGTGCAAATTGAAGAAGAGAGTCTCCCACAAGCTTGGGGGAGGCTTCTCCAATTACTTAATGCTTTGCCTGATCATCCTCTTAAGAAAAATGAAATACTTGATATCTTTTATAATGGACTAACCGATGCTTCCAGAGATTACCTGGATAGTTGTGCTGATATGTTTTCAGGGAAAGAACACCGGATGAAGCTGAAATTCTATTGAATAATATGTTGACATATGAAAATAATTGGACACCTCTGGAGCCAATTCCTGAGCCTATTCCTAAACCAACTCCGAAGAAGAGGGGTATTCTATTTCTCAGTCCTGAAGATATGCAAGAGGCAAAGAAATATATGAAAGAAAAAGGTATTAAAGCTGAAGATGTTAAGAATTTACCTCCTATTGAAGAAATACACGGTCTTAATTTACCGCCTGTTGAAGAAACATATGATCTTAATCCTTTACCTATTGAAGAAACTCATGGTCTTGATAACCCGACACAGGTAGTAAAGGTAAATTCTCTCTATAGATATGATAAAGTTGTAATCCCATTTACTAAGTTTGCTAGCCCATGCTTAGATGAGTTTGATAAATTTATGGCTAAGCAAGAAGATTTTAATGCTTATTTTGGTAGGCAATTGAAATACAATTCAAATATGCTTGAACACTTGGGTGATTATATGGCTAATGTCAAAGGTGAACTTAAAATTATTAGTAAACATGCTTCTATGGTTACCACTCAAGTAGAACAAGTACTTAAGGCTCAAAATGATTTGCTCAATGAATTGAATAGTAAGAATAATGATAATGCTGTTAGAGTTATGACTAGAGGTGGTAAAATGACTCAGGAACCTTTGTATCCTGAAGGCCACCCTAAGAAAATTGAGCAAGATTCTCAGAGAAATAATATAGATGCACCTAGTCCTTCTAAAAGGAAGAAAAAGAAAAATGATAGGACTTTGCATGCTTCTAGTGAACCTGTTACTGAAACACCTGAGAATACAAATGATATTTCTATTTCTGATGCTGAAACACAATCTGGTAATGAACCTGAAACTAGTGATAATGCTAATAATAATGTTCATGATGATGCTCAACCTAGTAATGATAATGATATAGAAATTGAACCTGTTGTTGATCTCGATAACCCACAATCAAAGAATCAATGTTATGATAAGAAAGACTTTGTTGCTAGGAAACATGGCAAAGAAAGAGAACCATGGGTTCAGAAACCCATGCCTTTTCCTCCCAAACCATCCAAGAAAAATGATGATGAGGATTTTGAGCGCTTTGCTGAAATGATTAGACCTATCTTTTTGCATATGCGATTAACTGATATGCTCAAAATGAATCCTTATGCTAAGTATATGAAAGAAATTGTTACAAATAAAAGAAAGATACTGGAAGCTGAAATTTCCACCATGCTTGCTAATTATACTTTTAAGGGTGGAATACCAAAGAAACTTGGAGATCCCGGTGTACCAACTATACCATGCTCCATTAAAAGAAACTATGTTAAAACTGCTTTATGTGATCTTGTACCCGGTGTTAGTGTTATGCCTCTCTCTTTATATCATCGACTTGATTTGAATAAGTTGACACCTACTGAAATATCTTTGCAAATGGCTGATAAATCAACTGCTATACCTGTCGGTATTTGTGAGGATGTGCCTGTTGTAGTTGCAAACGTTACTATTTTAACGGACTTTGTTATTCTTGATATTCCCGAGGACGATAGTATGTCGATTATCCTTGGTAGACTCTTTTTGAATACTGCATGGGGTATTATTGATTGCAACAAAGGAAATGTCACTTTTTATGTTAATGGTAATGAGCATATGGTACACTTTCCAAGGAAACAACCTCAAATTCATAGTATCAACTCTATTGGAAAAATTCCATCGATTATATTTGGAGGTTTTGAATTTCCTCTTCCTACTGTCAAGAAGAAATATGATATTCTTATTATTGGGGATGTGCATATCCCCGTTGAGGTAACATAGTGTTATTCGAAATTTCTCCGGTTCCATGTTATTCGGAATGAGTTCGTTAACAAGACTTGATCAACCATGTTAGTGGATTCCTTTTGATGAGCATGAGATGGATGAAATTAGACAGCATAACCTTCTGTACCCCACTTTTACTTTTATTATTTATATTAAATAAAATTAAAATAAAAGTTCTCCAAATGCCCTGAAATTTAAATATGATTTTTTCCAGAATATTTGAGAATATTTGGCACCGAGAACACAGCAGGGGGGTCATCCACCTGGCCACGAGGGTGGAGGGCGCGCCCTACCCCCCTAGGCGTGCCGCGCCCCCTTGCCTCGTGGGCCCATGGTGGCCCTCCTCCACTTATCCTTTCACCCACACACTCCTTCTTCCTCCCACAAACACGAATATCCAGCTCAAACCCAAGTCCAAGCTCGTTTTGCTGCCATTTTCGATCTCCTTGCTCAAAGCACCTCTCACAAAACTGCTTGGGGAGATTGTTCCTTGGTATGTGACTCCTCCATTGGTCCAATTAGTTTTTGTTCTGTGCTTTATTCATTGCAAAATTTTGTTTCTTAGGTGACCCTCTTCTTGAGCTTGCATGTCAAATTTATATGGTCAAAAGTAGTTTTGATGCATGATATAGGCCCTAGGCACTTGTAGGAGTAGTTGCTATCAATATTATTGAGTTTGGTTTACTTTTATTTTGAAGTTACTAAAAATTTTCAGAATTTTTCAGAGGAAGAATAATGCTTAGGGAAATGTTTCAAGGTGGTTCCTCAAGGAAGCAAGGACCCAGGCTTGCGATGCGTAATGCTGATGAAGAGCCACCAAGAGACACTCCAGTGCGTCCTTGTGAGTGGCCTTCTGAAAATTTTCTGGATCGAGCAGGAATTAAAGAAGAATTCAACGCATATTTCGTAACGCCGATCTTGTGAGCTTCGAGGAAGAGAAGTGCAGTCAGTATCACAACCTCACCAGTACCTTTGTGAGGAGGTTCGAATTTTCAACTTCACGTAATTCTCCAACTCTCCTATTTGACCTTTATGAAAATTCTTATACTATGGACTTAGAGGACTTTACCACTGCTTGCAAACTTCCACAATGGGGTAGTATAAGGGATCCTCACAAATCTGAATTTAGAGATTTTATTACTAGTATAACTGTGGGAGAATCTAGAGATATAACACAAGCTACCATAGGGAGCATTCACTTTCCTGCTATACATTATTTTGCTCTCTTCAAGGGTAGATGCATTAATGGTAAAGATGAGGCATGTCACATGTGTGTCCCTGACCTCAATATTCTTAGGAGTGCTGTGTTAGGAGATAAATCTTATAATTTGGGAGCCATTGTTGCACTTAGGATGCATCTTAATTGATTTAATGGAGATTTCTTTGGAGGAATTTATGCAACCCACATATTTAATTTTCTTGGTATAGCCATACGTGAAGATGATATTGAATTACCTCCTTCTTACTTAGACTTTAATGCTATGGTTCACCACCAGTTTGTCGAGAGGAATGAATCATCTCTCTAGTATCGACTAATCTTTGACAGACGCCGTGCTGTCCATATTACTCTCCCTGCTCCTTCCTTATTTGATCATCAGGCAAAAGGAAGATATACTATTACCAGAGAGGAGGCAGATGAGTACGAGAGGAGAGCGGAGGCCGCTCGTCGCCATGCTGCAGCTCAGCAGGCGATAGCCGCTGCATCGCAGTACGACCCCAACTACTATTATGGATATCTGCCAGGCCAGCCGTGGGCATAGACCAACTTACGCCAAAAGCCTAAGCTTGGGGGAGTACGTATTTCTCACCGACATTACATTTATGTTCACACACTCATTGCCAGATGTCGGTGCTCATACTTTTTCATTGTATCATCCATGCTAGTTTAATTTCCTTTTTATGCTTTCTTCTTGTGTGTTTGATAAACCTTAAGAAAAACCAAAAAATTAATTGTAGCTTTTAGTTAGTTTAATTTCCATGCTTGTAGTAGTAATTAAAAAGAAAACCCAAAAAGATTTCCTGTTCTTCTTTTGCTTGTTGGGAGCTCTCCGGTGTAAATAGGTTTATTCCTTTTCTTTTCCTTGGGGGTCGATAGGAGAAGACCATAATTAAATTGTTGAAGTGGCTCTTATATGCATTATTGTTGATCTGACAAAAGAGCCCATATTGCCTTGCCTCCTCCTGTTTATTGAATGCTTGCAGATTCTAGCTTAGTCCAATGCACGTGCACTATTATTATTCACATCGTTCGATCGTGCAAGTGAAAGGCAATTATGACGATATATGATGGACCGACTGAGATGAGAAAAGCTGGTATGAACTCGACCTCTTTTGTTTTTTGTAAATATGATTACTTCATCGTTCCTGATTCAGCCTATTATGAATAAACATGTTTGCAATGACAACTAGAGATCATAGTTTCTTGTGCCATGCTTGATTAGCTATGAGTTATAATGGTTTACCTTGCGTGCCAACATGCTATTAAAATGGTTATGATGTGGTATGACAGGGTGGTATCCTCCTCTGAATGATTTAAGTGACTTGACTTGGCACATGTTCACGCATGTAGTTGTTCATGGTGGATTATATCTTACTCATGCTTGCATTCGGTGTTGGTTAATTTTAATGCATGTTAATGACTATTGTCGCTCTCTAGCTGGTCGCTTCCCAGTCTTTTGCTAGCCTTCACCTGTACTAAGCAGGAATACTGCTTGTGCATCCAATCCCTTAAACCCCAAAGTTATTGCACATGAGTCCACTATACCTACCTATATACGGTATCTACCTGTCGTTCCAAGTAAATTTGTATGTACCAAACTCTAAACCTTCAAATAAATATCCTGTTTTGTATGCTCGAATAGCTCATGTATCAACTAGGGCTGTCTGTATCTTCCATGTTAGGCGGGTTATTCTCAAGAGGAGTGGACTCCACTTCTCACTCACGAGATAAATGGCTGGTCACCGGGATGCCCAGTCCCATGCTTTATGCAAACTAAATCAAAATAATTGCAAACAAAACTCCCCCTGGGACTCTTGTTAGTTGGAGGCACTCGTTGTTTCGAGCAAGCCATGGATTGATGCTTGTTGGTGGAAGGGGGAGTATAAACTTTACCATTCTGTTTGGGAACCGCCTATAATGTGTGTAGCATGGAAGATATCGCCATCTCTTGGTTGTTATGTTGACAATGAAAGTATACCGCACATAATATTATTCACCTCTATTTCAAAATCAAGCTCTGGCACCTCTACAAATCCCCGCTTCCCTCTGCAAAGGGCCTATGTATTTACTTTTATGCTGAGTCATCATCCTCTTATTAAAAAGCACCAGTTGGAGAGCACCGCTATCATTTGCATTCATTATTGTTAGTTTACATTGAGCATGATTTGACTGGATCTCTTTTACCATGAATTACAATGTCTAGTCAGTCCTTGGTCTTTAAAGGTGCTCTGCATTTATGTTTTGCGGTCTCAGAAAGGGCTAGCGAGATACCATCTTGTTATATCATATTATGATTGTTTTGAGAAAGTGTTGTCATCCGAGATTTATTATTATTGCTCACTAGTTGATTATGCTATTGATATGAGTAAACTTGAGACCTAAGCATTATTGTGAATGTGGTTAGTTATAATCTTTGCTGAAAACTTGAATGCTGGCTTTACATATTTACAACAACAAGAGCAAACAGAGTTTGTAAAAGTCTTTCTTTATCACTTTCAGTTTTTCAACTGAATTGCTTGAGGACAAGCAAAGGTTTAAGCTTGGGGGAGTTGATACGTCTCCTTCGTATCTAGTTGTCCAAACACTTTTGCCCTTGTTTTGGACTCTAAGTTGCATGATTTGAATGGAACTAACCCGGACTAACGTTGTTTTCAGCAGAATTACCATGGTGTTATTTATGTGCAGAAATAAACATTCTCGGGATGACCTGAAACTTCACGGAGCAAATTTTTGGAAAATATGAAAAATACCTGCAAAAGATGAAGGCTATTGCTATCATCACTGCAAAATACCAAAAACACTGCTTTTACTACTGTTACCTTTTGCTACCGTTACCACTACTATCATATTACTTTGCTACTAAATACTTTGCTGTAGATACTAAGTTTCCAGGTGTGGTTGAATTGACAACTCAGCTGCTAATACTTGAGAGTATTCTTTGGCTCCCCTTGTGTCGAATCAATAAATTTGGGTTGAATACTCTACCCTCGAAAATTGTTGTGATCCCCTATACTTGTGGGTTATCAGGGCTTGAATACAAGAGCTCGATCATAGAAAAGTTAGTGGAAGAAACAATATCTGAGTACAGATATAAGTTAAACAAGTTGCTGGAAGATGGCTAGCACAAACTGGGATACAGATCGAAAGAGGCGTAGGCCTCCTGCTTGGGATCCTCCTAAACTACTCCTGGTCGTCGTCGGCGGTCTGCACATACTAGTAGTAGGAGTCGTCGTCGGTGGTGTCTGGCTCCTAGGCTCAAACATCTGGTCGCAACAACCAGGTATAGAAAAGGGGAAAAGGGGGAGCGAAGCAACCGTGAGTACTCATCCAAAGTACTCGCAAGCAAGGAACTACACTACATATGCATTGGTATTAATGAAAGGGGTAGTATATGTGGATTGGACTGCAAAATGCCAGAATAAGAGGGGGGTAGCTAGTCCTATCGAAGACTACGCTTCTGGCAGCCTCCATCTTGAAGCACTAGAAGAGAGTAGATGGTAAGTTAACCAAGTATCATCGTATAGCATAATCCTACCCGGCGATCCTCCCCTCGTCGCCCTGTGAGAGAGCGATCACCGGGTTGTATCTGGCACTTGAAAGGGTGTATTTTATTAAATATCCAGTTCTAGTTTTCATAAGGTCAAGGTACAACTTCGGGTCGTCCTTTTACCGATGGACACGGCTATTCGAATAGATAAACTTCCCTGTAGGGGTGCACCACATAACCCAACACGCTCGATCCCTCTGGCCGGACACACTTTCCTAGGTCATGCCCGACCTCGAAAGATCAACATGTCGCAACCCTACCTAGGCACAACAAAGAGGTCAGCACGGCGGTCTAAATCCTGAGCGCGCAGGGGTATGGGTCCATCACCCGTTGCACACCTGCACATTGCAAACGCGGCCAGAAGCAGACCTAGCCTCCCTAATACAAGAGCAGGCGTTCCAGTCCAATCCGTCGCGCGTCGCTCAGTCGCTGACATCAAGAAGGCTTCGCCTGCTACCACGACGTCGAGTGCCCATAACTGTTCCCGCGTAGTTGGCTAGTGCGTATAGGCCAGTGGCCAAACTCAGATCAAATACCAAGATCTCATTAAGCGTGTTAGTTGATGTAACCGCGGACGACAACCAGGGCCAGGCCCACCTCTCTCCTAGGTGGTCTCAACCTGCCCTGTCGCTCCACCACAAAGATCCACTTAGAGGGCCGTCGGGACAAATGTGCTTCTAGTCCCAATCCATGAATCACTCGTGGGTACTCTATGAGTCGGCCCGACTTTAGTCACCACATGTATCATATATTATGTATATAAGTATATACCCATGATCACCTCCCAAGTGATCATGGCCTGATAGTATAGCATGGCAGACGGATAAGAATGTAGGGCCACTGATGATAAACTACCATCATATACTAAGCATTTAGGATTGTAGGTAAAGGTAACAACAGTAGAAGCAAAGATAGGCTATGCAGTAGAATAGGATTATCTGAAAGAGTAACATGCTACTCTACTCTAATGCAAGTAGTAGAGAGAATAATAAGCGATATCGGGTTGATCAAGGGGGGGGGGGGGCTTGCCTGGTTGCTCTGGCAAGGAGGGGTCGTCAACAACGTAGTCGATCAGGGCACCAACAGTGGCGCCAGTCTCGTAGTCTATCAGAGAGAAGAGGGAGAAGAAACAATGAATACTATGCAAACAGATGCATATCGATGCATGCCATGACAAGTAATGGTGCCAGGTGTGCCCTAACGCGGTAGGAGGTGATACCGACGAAGGGGGGAAAACATCCGGGAAACTATCCCCAGTGTTTCGCGTTTTCGGACAGATGAACAGGAGGGGGAAAGTTGCGTGTTCGCTATGCTAGGGATGTGTAGTGGACGAACGGGCTACGTGTCTGGATTCGTCTCGTCGTTCTGAGCAACTTTCATGTACAAAGTATTTTAACCGGTGTTACGGTTATATCAAAATTTAAATTATTAATTTTAAATTAATTCAAAAATAGTATTATTGCATCAGCATGACGTTAGCAGTCAACACAACTATTGACTGGGTCGCTGACGTGTGGGTCCCGCATGTCATAGACTAAGACAAACTAATCAGGTTTAGTTAGTCTAACTAAATGATTAGGTTTATTAATTACAATTTAATTAGGTTAATTAATTTACTTAATTAAATAATTCTTTTTAATTCTTTTTTTAAACGTTCTAGGGGGTTGGGCCCCACATGTCACTGGCCCTAGGGGCCTTAGTGGGTTCGGGCGCAGGGCGTGTGGGCGCCCGAGTGGGGCGAGCCCGGGCGCTGGCCTCGGACGAGACCAACGGTGCGGCCGCCGGCGTGCGATGGGGCGCCAGTCAGGGGGTGGTGCGGTGGAGCCATGCCGCGGACGGCGACATCGATCGCTGGCCACGGCGGCAGCGGCAGAGTAGCGGGGCCGGCGAGCGGAGCGCTGCGGCAGCGGTAGCCGCACCAGAGAGCGGCGGCGAGCCGCACGGGGGTGTGGCTGAGCACGAGGGGCGTGGCCCTGGGCGGCGTGCGGCCGGCGCGCACGGCGGCGATGCACGGGCGTCCACCGCAGCGGACGGGAGGCAGGCGCGGCGCGACAGCATGCGGTAGCAGCAGGGGGTGCGGCGTGCGGTACGAGGGGTGGTGCGAGCGCAGAGGCGGGGAGCAGTGCGGGCGAAGGCGGGACACAAGGGGTCGGCGGCAGTGAGCGGAGACGGAGTGGGGGGGTCACGGGCGCGGGCGTGGCCAAGATCGTGCGCGTGCGCGGTGGTCGGATCGACGATGAAGTGCAGGGGGGAAGGAGGCCGGTGCCTCACCAGTGTTGAAGAGAAGCGCGGCGGCGAGGCTTGAGGGGGCGGTCGTGGAGGACGAAGACGGGCGTTCTAGCGACGTGACGTCGGGGATGCGGGGTCGAGGTGGCTCCGGGCAGGGTCCAACAACGACGCGATCATGTATGGGGTGGAGAGGTGACGAGGCGCCGGCGGGGCGACGGGCTGCGGCGTCGAGCGACGGGGGCACCGGCTACCGTCGGGGCAGAGGCAAGGTTGGGGGGTCGCGATGGGGCGGCGGGCTCGGTGCCCTCGACCCCGATTTGGATCGGGGAGGGAGGCAGAGGGAGGAGTGGACGTGGGGGGAGTGGGGGAAGTGGGGAGGAATGGGGGGATCGTGCGGGGCGACGGGGATGGGTGTTGTCCAGATCCAGGGCGAGAGGGAGTGAGAGGGGATCGTGGAGGGGAGAGGCTAGGGTTCGAAGTCGGCAGGCCATATAGGCCAGGGGCGTGGTTAGGCTGGTGGGCCGGCTGGCTGGGTCGTGGCCTAGTTGGCCGGGGGGAGGGGTTCTGTTTTTATTTCTCTTTTGTTTAAGTTTTTGGTCTTTATCTATTTTCCTTTGTTGTTTATTTATTTATTTTAGTTTGAATAAAATACATGACTGGTTCCTAAATTAGTCTAAACAATTGTACTACTGGCACATAACTTCGGGCATCCAAATAAAATAGTCTAATAATTTATCAATTGTATAATGCATTTAACTAATTGTTTTGCTACGGTTTTATTTAATTTTAGGACAGTCAAACACTTTTAAAGATGTTGGTTTCTCCACCATTATTACATATGCATTATTTGGCACAACCTGAACATTTTAGTTTTAATATTTGAAAACTTTTATTGTTTGCCTTTAATTTGAAGTCGAATTCTGAATCGGTTTTGAACTAACGTGAGATTATCAACAGTAACAGAGGTTTCATGATATCATTACCAGAGGGTTACAGTAGCTTAATTACCCGGGCATCACACTTAGCAAGAGAGTTGGGTGTTTCACCTTGGCCTTCTTACCCTATCCTACCCACACAGTACTTGGATTTTGATGCTATGAAACGTCATAAGATCCTTAGTGGTGAACCCCATGATTTTACTTATAACCTGTTGTTTAATAAAAGGTCCATTGTGGAAACATTTTTGCATGCGCCTGTTCTCTTTGATGTTCACAACAAGGGAAGATATTATGTTCGTGAGAGCGAGGCCCGAGCACATAACGCAACAGTTGTGGCTGCGCGGCGGGCTGAGGTGTCTACACCCAGAGCTTCCGTGAGCTACCACTCCGACCACTAGGCAGGCAACTGACAGTGATTACCAAGTTAGGACAAAACCCTAAGCTTGGGGGAGTACGTATTTCCACCAACATTACATTCATGTTCACACATTCTCATTCTAGTTGTTAGTGTCCACACTTTTTCATTGTACTATCCATGCTAGATTTATTTCCTCGCTCTCTTATTATGTGTTTGAAAAACTTTGAGAAAATTCAAAAATATTTCCTGCTTCTTTTCGGTTTTTCATCCAAGTTTAATTAGTTGTAGTATTAAAAATAAAACCCCAAAAAGATTTCCTTGTTCTTCTTTTGCTTGTTGGGAGCTTTCCTGTGTAAATAGTTTTTTCTCGCTTTTGTTTTTCTTTCATTAATTTGTTTCATCCAGAAAAACCAAAAACTCCAAAAATATTTCAGTGTGTTTCTCCGCATTTCTTTTCCGTTTGTTGAGTGGCTCTCTTATGCATTATTGTTGATCCAACAAAGAGCCCATATTGCTTTGTCTTCTCCTTTTGAATAAAATGTTTGCAGATTCCAGCTTAGTCCATGGCACTCTTGCACTATTATCATTTTTATATCATTCGGTCGTGCAAGTGAAAGGAAATAATGACGATATTTGATGAACTCGCTGTGGCAGGGAGAAACGGGTATGAACTCAACTTGTTCTGTTTTTGTAAATATGTGATAACCCACAAGTACAGGGGATCATTTGTAGCCTCCTTCGATAAATAAGAGTGTTGAACCCAACGAAGAGCTAAAGCTAGAGCAAATATTCCCTCAAGTTCTATCGACCACCGATACAACTCTATGCACACTTGACGTTTGCTTTACCTAAAACAAGTATGAAACTATTTGGAAAGAATAAAACTACGAGTACTTTGCGAGACTAAAACTATGAATAAATTACAAGGTAATAAAAGTGGATAGCTTTTGTCAATAAGAAAGTCATTTGTCCCTAGGCAATCGATAGCAAGTACCGGTAATCATTCTTGCAATTTTATATAAGGGAGAGGCATGAGCTAACATACTTTCTCTACTTGGATCATATGCACTTATGGTTGGAACTCTAGCAAGCAACCACAACTACTAAAGATCATTAAGGTCGTGAAACCTAACCATAGCATTAAGTATCAAGTCCTCTTTACTCCCATACGCCATAACCCACTTACTCGGGTTTAAGCTTCTATCACTCTCGCAACCCACCATAAGCGAACCATGGACATATTACAACACCCTACAGCGAGGATCCCCCACGTTTGCACGAGGCGGAGGGCACCGTAGGTCAGCACCATAAATAAAATATACAATCATACCAACCAAGATCACGATTAACCCACAGGACAAAGAAGATCTACTCAAACATCATAGGATAACCATAGATCATTGGGAAATAATATATGGAGTTGAGCACCATGTTTAAGTAGAGATTATAGTGGGGGGAAGAGGTGTTACACCGCTATATAGAGGGGGAGAAAGTTGGTCTAGACGGTAGCAAGATTGTTGATGTAGATCGCCGTCACGATCCCTGCCCCGGCGGCCGATGCCGCTGTGAGAGAGGGGGAGAGAGCCCCCTCCTTATTCTTCCTTGGCCTCCCCCCAAGATGGGAGGTGGGTTCTCCCTCTGGTCCATGGCCTCCATGGCGGCGAAGGGGCAGGAGCCCCTCAAAGATTGGATCTCCCACTCTGTTCTCTTCTATTTCGCGTTCACCAGATCTGGCCGAAAACCGTTTCTTATATTACAGGAGATCCATAACTCCGATTGCGCTAAAATTTTAACGCGGTTGTTGATACGTCCATTTTGCATCATGTTTTATTACTGTTATTTATAATGTTTTTATCCATAATAATGCATTTCGGAGTAATTCTAATGCCTTTTCTATCCTAATTTGCAAGGAACAGACCAAGAGGGAGAATTCCGACAGCTGGAAATCTGGACCTGGAAAAGCTACGTCAGGCCACCTATTCTGCACAACTCCAAATGAGCTGAAACTTCATGAAAATTTTTAATGGATTATTTAAGAAATAATGGAGCCAATAAACACCAGAGGAGGCCACCAGGTGGGCACAACCCACCTGGGCGCGCTAGGCCCCCAAGCGCGCCCTGGTGGGTTGTGGCCTCCTCGGCCCACCTCCGGTGCCCATCTTCTGGTATATAAGTCATTTTGACCTAGAAAACAATAAGGAGGAGTCTTTCGGGACAAAGCGCCGCAGCCTTGATGCGGAACTTGGGTAGGAGCACTTTTTCCCTCCGGCGGAGCGATTCCGCCGGGGGAACTTCCCTCCCGGAGGGGGAAATCATCGTCATCATAATCACCAACAACTCTCCCATCTTGGGGAGGGCAATCTCCATCAACATCTTCAACAGCACCATCTCCTCTCAAACCCTAGTTCATCTCTTGTGTTCAATCTTGTTACCGGAACTATAGATTGGTGCTTGTGGGTGACTAGTAGTGTTGATTACATCTTGTAGTTGATTACTATATGGTTTATTTGGTGGAAGATTATATGTTCAGATCCATTATGCTATTTAATACTCCTCGTATCATGAACATGTTTATCATTTGTGAGTAGTTACTTTTGTTCTTGAGGTCACGGGAGAAATCATGTTGCAAGTAATCACGTGAACTTGATATGTGTTTGATATTTTGATAGCATGTATGTTGTTATTCCCTCAGTGGTGTCATGTGAACGTCGACTACATGACACTTCACCATATTTGGGCCTAAGGGAATGCATAGTGGAGTAGAAATTAGATGGTGGGTTGTGAGAGCGACAGAAGCTTAAACCCCGGTTTATGCGCTATTTTGTAAGGGACGGATTGGATCCAAAAGTTTAATGCTATGGTTAGAATTTATTCTTAATACTTTTCTCGTAGTTGTGGATGCTTGCAGGAAGGTTAATCATAAGTAGGAGGTTTGTTCAAATAAGAATATCACCTAAGCACCGGTCCACCTACATATCAAATTATCAAAGTAGCGAACACAAATCAAACCAACATGATGAAAGTGACTAGATGAAACTCCCGTGTACCCTCAAGAACGCTTTGCTTATCATAAGAGACCGATTTGGCCTGTCCTTTGGCTCAAAAGGATTTGGCTACCTTGCTGCACTTTTGTTACTACTATTGTTACTTGCTCGTTACAAATTATCTTGCTATCAAACTACTCCATTACTTACAATTTCAGCACTTGTAGACATTCCCTTACTGAAAACCACTTGTCATTTCCTTCTGCTCCTCGTTGGGTTCGACACTCTTACTTATCAAAAAGAGCTACAATTGATCCCCTATACTTGTGGGTCATCAAGGCTATTTTCTGGCGCCGTTGCCGGGGAGTGAAGCGCCTTTGGTAAGTGGAATTTGGTAAGGAAACATTTATATAGTGTGCTGAAATTTATTGTCACTTGTTACTATGGAAAATAATCCTTTGAGGGGTTTGTTCGGGGTATCTTCACCTCATCCGGAACCACAGTTAGCAACCCCTCAACCTGCTGCACCTACTAAAAATATTGAATATGAAATTCCTTCGGGTATGATAGAACAACTGCTAGCTAATCCTTATGCAGGAGATGGAACCGAACATCCTGATATGCACTTGATATATGTGGAACAAATTTGTGGATTGTTTAAGCTTGCAGGTTTACCCAGGGATGAAGAGATGAAAAAGGTTTTCTCTTTATCTTTGAAGGGAAAAGCATCGGCATGGTATAGGCTATGTGATGATATTGGATCATGGAATTGGAATCATTTGAAATTGGAGTTCCACCAAAACTTTTATCATATGCATCTAGTTCATCGTGATCGGAATTATATATATATAATTTTTGACCTTGTGAAGGAGAAAGTATCACTCTAGCTTGGGGGAGGCTTAAGTCAATGTTATATTCATGCCCCAATCATGATCTCTCAAGAGAAATTATTATCCAGAATTTTTATGCTCGGCTTTCTCGTAATGATCAAACCATGCCCTGTCAAAAAATGATCAAACCATGTTTGATACTTCTTATGCTGGTTCATTTATGAAGAATACTATTGAATTCCGGTGGGATCTTTTGGAAAGAATTAAACACAACTCTGAAGATTGGGAATTCGACAAAGGTAAAGAGTCAGGTACTAAACTTGAGTATGATTGCGTTAAATCTTTTATGGATACCGATGCTTTTCAAAAGTTTTTAGCACTAAATATGGAATTGACTCTGAGATAGTAGCCTCCTTCCGTGAATCATTTTCTACTCACGTTGAACTTCCTAAGGAGAAGTGGTTTAAATATCACCCACCTATTGAATAATAAATTTAAGAACCAGTACCAGTTAAAGAAGAAACTATACTTTATAATGTTGATCTAGTTGTTCCTTCTGCTTATATTAAGAAACCACCTTTCCCTGTTAGGATTAAGGAACATGCTAAAGTTTCAACTATGGTTAACAAAAGCTATATTAGAACACCTAAACCTGATGAATAAATTAAAGTTGAACCTAGTATATTGCTATGGTTAAAGATCTCCTGGAAGAAGATATGGATGGGCATGTTATTTACTTATGTGAAGAAGCTGCTAGAATTGCTAAACCTGATAAAAGAGATAAACATAGACCTGTTGTTGGCAGGCCTGTTATTTCAGTTAAAATAGGAGATCACTGTTATCATGGTTTATGTGACATGGGTGCTAGTGTGAGTGCTATTCCTTACACTTTATATGAAGAAATCATGAAAGACATAGCACCTGCTGAGATAGAAGAAATAAATGTTACTAGTAAACTTGCTAATAGAGACACCATATCACCATTTGGGATTATTAGATATGTTGAAGTCTTGTGTGGGAAAATAAAATACCGTACTGATTTTCTTGTTCTTGGTTCCCCACAACATGACTTTTGTCCTATTATCTTTGGTAGACCTTTCTTGAATACAGTTAATGCTAAGATAGATTGTAAGAAACAAACTGTTGGTGTTAGCTTCAGCGATGAGTCTCATGAGTTTAATTTTTCCAAATTTAGTAGAAATCATAATGAAAAAGAATTGCCTAGTAAGGATGAATTAATTGGTCTTGCTTCTATTGCTGCTCCACCTACTGATCCTTTAGAACAATATTTGCTAGACCATGAAAATGATTTACATATGGATGAAAGAAATGAAATAGATAAGGTTTTCTTTGAACAACGTCCTCTCCTTAAACACAATCCGCCTATTGAAACTCTAGGAGGTCCTCCTCCACCTAAAGGTGATTCTGTGTTTGAATTAAAACAGTTGCCAGCCACTTTGCAATATGCTTATCTCGATGAAAAGAAGATATATCCTGTTATTATTAGTGCTAACCTTTCAGAACATGAAGAAAAAAGATTATTGAAAGTTCTAAGGAAGCACCAGGCTGCTATTGGATATACTCTTGATGATTTAAAGGGCATTAGTCCCACTCTATGACATCACAAAATTAATATGGAACCTGATGCTAAACCCGTTGTTGATCACCAACGTCGGTTGAATCCAAAAATGAAGGAAGTGGTAAGAACATAAATCTTAAAACTTCTGGAAGTAGGTACAATCTATCCTATAGCTAATAGTAGATGGGTAAGTCATGTTCATTGTGTCCCTAAGAAAGGAGGTATTACTGTTGTTCCTAATGATAAGAATGAACTTATTCCATAAAGAATTGTTACAGGCTATAGAATGGTAATTGATTATAGAAAATTAAACAAAGCAACTAGAAAAGATCATTACCCTCGCCTTTTATTGATCAAATGCTTGAAAGATTATCTAAGCACACACACTTTTGCTTCTTAGATGGATACTCTGGCTTTTCACAATTAACTGTTTCTCAACCTGATCAAGAAAAGACTACTTTTACTTGTCCCTTTGGAACTTATGCTTATAGACGTATGCCTTTTGGTTTATGCAATGCACCTGCTACCTTTCAAATATGTATGACTGCTATATTCTCTAACTTTTGTGAAAAGATTGTTGAGGTTTTCATGGATTACTTTTTTGTTTATGGGAAGTCTTTTGATGATTGTTTAGGCAATCTTGAGCGAGTTTTGGGATGTGAACAAACAAATCGTGTCTTGAATTGGGAGAAGTGCCACTTTATGGTTAATGAAGGCATTGTCTTGGGTCATAAAATTTCTGAAAGAGGTATTGAAGTGGACCAAGTTAAGGTTGATGCAATTGAGAAAATGCATGTCCTAAGGACATCAAAGGTATTCGTAGTTTCCTAGGTGATGCTTGTTTCTATAGGAGATTTATCAAAGACTTTTCTAAAATTTCTAGGCCTTTTACTAATCTTTTGCAAAAGGATATTCCTTTTTGTTTTTGATGATGATTATTTAGAAGCCTTTGAAACACTCAAGAAAGCCTTAATATCTGCACCTATTGTTTAACCACCTGACTGGAACTTGCCTTTTGAAATTATGTGTGATGCTAGTGATTATGTTGTTGGTGCTGTTCTAGGACAAGGAGTTGATAAGAAACTTAATGTTATTCATTATTCTAGTAAAACTCTAGATAGTGCTCAAAGAAATTATGCTACTACTGAAAAAGAATTCTTAGCAGTGGTGCTTGCTTGTGATAAATTTAGATCTTATATTGTTGATTCCAAAGTAACTGTTCACACATACCATGCTGCTATTAAATATCTTATGGAAAAGAAAGATGCTAAACCTAGACTTATTTGTTCGATTCTCTTGTTAGAAGAATTCGATTTACATATCATTGATAGAAAAGGAGTTGAGAACCCCGTAGCTGATAATTTTTCTAGGCTTGAAAATGTGCTTGATGATGCACTACCTATTGATGATAGTTTTCCTAATGAGCAGTTAGCTGCAATAAATGTTGCTAATAGTAATCCTTGGTATGCTAACTATGCTAATTACATTGTTGCTAAATATTTACCACCTAGCTTTACATACCAGCAAAAGAAAAAATTCTTCTATGATTTAAGACATTACTTTTGGGACGACCCACATCTTTATAAAGAAGGAGTAGATGGTATTATTAGACGTTGTGTACCTAAGCATGAATAGGGACAAATCCTATGGAAATGTCACTCCGAGGCTTATGGAGGGAATCATGCTGGAGATAGAACTGCTCACAAGGTATTGCAATCTAGATTTTATTGACCTACTCTCTTCAAGGATGCCCGTAAGTTTGTCTCTTCTTGTGATGAATGTCAAAGAATAGGTAATATCGGTAAGCGTGAAGAAATGCCTATGAATTATTCACTTGCTATTGAACCATTTGATGTTTGGGAATTTGATTACATGGGACCTTTTCCTTCCTCTAATGGGTATACACATATTTTGGTTGCTGTTGATTTGTTACTAAATGGGTAGAAGCCATTCCAACCAGTAGTCCTGATCACAACACCTCTATTAAAATGCTTAAGGAAGTTGTTTTCCCAAGGTTTGGAGTCCCTAGATATTTAATGACTGATGGCGGTTCACACTTTATTCATGGTGCTTTCCATAAGGTGCTTGCTAAGTATGATGTTAACCATAGAATTGCATCACCCTATCATCCTTAGTCTAGTGGTCAAGTTGAACTTAGAAATAGGGAAATAAAATTAATTTTGCAAAAGACTGTTAATAGGTACAGGAAGAATTGGTCTAGAAATTAGATGATGCACTTTGGGCTTATAGAACAGCATATAAAAATCCTATGGTATGTCTCCTTATAAAATGGTTTATGGAAAATCTTGTCATTTGCCTCTTGAGTTAGAACATAAAGCATATTGGGCAGTTAAATAACTCAACTATGATTTCAAACTTGCTGGTGAAAAGAGGTTATTTGATATAAGCTCCTTAGATGAATGGAGAACCCAAGCTTATGAGAATGCAAAGTTATTCAAAGAAAAAGTTAAAAGATGGCATGACAAAAGAATTCAAAAGCGTGATTTTAAATTTGGAGAATATGTTCTTTTGTACAACTCTCATTTTAGATTTTCTGCAGGAAAGCTCATCTCGAAATGGGAAGGCCCATACATCATCGAGGAGGTTTACCAGTCTAGAGCCATCAAAATAAATAACTCCGAAGGAACTAAACCGAAGGTTGTCAATGGGTAACGAATAAAGCATTATATCTCAGGTACGCCTATCAATGTTGAAAGTAATATTATCCGAACTTTGACACTAGAAGAACACATAAAAGAGTCCTTCAGGAACACTCTAGAATCATGAAAATAAAGAGGTACGTGATACGGTAAGTAAACGGACTCCGAAAAATCCGTAAAAATATTTTTTATCAGTTTTGGAATATTTTAAAATTTTGGAAATAAAGAAACTTCCAGGAAGCGTCCCCTGGTGGGCACAAGACACCAGGCTTGCCTGGCGCGCCCAGGTGGGTTGCGCCCACCTGGGACACCTTCCGTACTCCGTTCTTCTACCATATACTTGTCCTCCAAGATAAAAAAATCTATATATACTTCCCGAACCTGTTGATCACCGTATCGCAGAGAAATCCTCTATTCTATTTTCTTGCTATTTTCTGTATAGATCTGGCAATATGTCCTCACTCCCAAAACTCCGAGGGTGAGAGCTATGTTGCTGATCTCAAAAACCCCAAGTCCTATGGGGATGAGGAGCACTATAGCTGGACCTCCGAAGAAGAAGATGATGAATCGGTTCCTTCCCGGTTCAAGGATGAGAGCATGGAGGCGTTATGCAAGAGGATAATAAAACTTGAGATAGATAATTGTGAGTTGATGATGGAAAATTTTATTCTCCATCAGAAGCTGGACAAAGCAAAAGGGAAACCCCACACTTTCTCACCACCACCATTGCCACAGAAATCCGAGGACAAGATCTCTCCTTCATCACCACCATCATCTTCTTCATCACCAAAAGAAAATTGAGTATCGGGTATGGGAACTCCCCTTGGCTTTCGCCAAGCTTGGGGGAGGTGCCCCGGTATCGTATCATCCCACTACCTTTTTGCTTTTACTTATTTTTGTTCGATCCTTTTAGATTGAATAAAAGTTTAGTCGATCCTTTCTTCTTTGAGAGTTTGCTTAGTGATCCATCCTTGTAATCGTGTGCAAGTTATATAATAAAGTTAGTTTGAGTTTTTGCTTTCTTTACTTTCATGTTGCAAATAAAGAAAAGAAATAAGAAAGAAAGAAAAAGAGAAAGGAAATAAATAAATAAGATTATATACTAATCCTATGGTAGGTGGTGGCACCACCTAAGGAAAAGTATAAGTGGAAAATTTTATTAGAGATTGAAAAACATAGCATTAGTCAATGATGCAACTCATGAAAGAATTAATAAGGGAAGAGAAGATTCACATATAGATATACTATCCTAGAAATCTTTTGTGATTATGAGCCCTCATCAAAATATTATATGCCAAAATTGTTGACGCTGGACAAGGAAGACAACTTAATGGTTTATGTTTATTTATATTCACACAGAAGTCATATTGTCATAGATCCTTTAACACGTGGTTCTTGCCCCTATCTTTGCTAGCCAAAAGTTCTGCACTAAGTAGAGATACTACTTGTGCATCCAAAAACCCTTAAACCCAAATCTTTTTCAAGTGTCCACCATACCTACCTAGGGATTGAGCAAGCAAGATCCCTCAAGTAAGTTTTCATCGGTGCAAAAAGCAAATAAAATTGCTTCTAAAAGTGTGAGAACATTTTGTGTAAGAGAAAATTGAGCGTTGTACGAACTTGGATGACAGAGAGTAAAAGCGACAGATAGCATAATAAAGGTTGTCATCTTAAGGGGCAATACAACGTGACGTTCTCTTGCACTAAGGGATTGAGCATGCAAACAAATAAGCGCATGGAAACCTCTTCTTCCCTCTATGAAGGGCCTATCCTTTATTTTTATGCACTTACTTTTATGCAAAGAGTCAAAATTTTCCTGCTATTCCTTTTATTTTTCTCCTTTGTCGAGCATCATGTGGTGAGGAAAGATCTAGGCACATATGTCCACTTGAATATAGATGGCATGAGTTATTATTGTTGACATCACCCTTGAGGTGAGTATGTTGGGAGGCGAAACTATAAGCCTCTATCTTTCTATGTGTCTGGTTGAAACGTTTTGCTCATGGGTACGAGGTGAGTGTTAGCAATCATAGAAGACTATATGATGGTTGAGTATCTGGACTTGCCTAAAGGCTCCGAAACGTGACCCTTCCTGAAAAGATGATGAATTGTAGTTGAAAAATTGACAGAGAACATAGTTTGTCAGTTTCTAATAGAGTTTTTGCTTTATACTTCGATTGTGTGATGTCGTATTTTGTTTTTATCAACACCTCTCTCTCAAAGCATGTGGACATGTTTTTCGATTTCGGTTTTCGCTTGAGGACACGCGAGGTCTAAGCTTGGGGGAGTTGATACGTCCATTTTGCATCATGTTTTCTTACTGTTATTTATAATGTTTTTATCCATAATAATGCTTTTTGGAGTAATTCTAATGCCTTTTCTCTCATAATTTGCAAGGAACACACCAAGAGGGAGAATTCCAGCAGCTGGAAATATGGACCTGGAAAAGCTACGTCAGGCCACCTATACGGCACAGCTCCAAATGAGCTGAAACTTCACAAAGATTTTTTATGGATTTTTTAAGAAATACTGGAGCCACCAGGTGGGCACAACCCACCTGGGCACGCCAGGCCCCCCAGGCACGCCCTGGTGGGTTGTGGCCTCCTCGGCCCACCTCCGGTGCCCATCTTCTGGTATATAAGTCATTTTGACATAGAAAAAAATAAGGAGGAGACTTTCAGGATGAAGCGGAGTCGCCTCGAGGCGAAACTTGGGCAGGGGCACTTTTGCCCTCCGGCGGAGCGATTCCGCCGGGAGAACTTCCCTCCCGGAGGGGGAAATCGTCGTCATCATAATCACCAACAACTCTCCCATCTTGGGGAGGGCAATATCCATCAACATCTTCAACAGCACCATCTCCTCTCAAACCCTAGTTCATCTCTTGTGTTCCATCTTGTTACCGCAACTATAGATTGGTGCTTGTGGGTGACTAGTAGTGTTGATTACATCTTGTAGTTGATTACTATATGGTTTATTTGGTGGAAGATTATATGTTCAGATCCATTATGCTATTTAATACTCCTCTGATCATGAAAATGTTTATCATTTGTTAGTAGTTACTTTTGTTCTTGAGGTCACGGGAGAAATCATGTTGCAAGTAATCATGTGAACTTGATATGTGTTCGATATTTTGATAGTATGGATGTTGTTATTCCCTTCGTGGTGTCATGTGAATGTCGACTACATGACACTTCACCATATTTGGGCCTAAGGGAATGCATTGTGGACTAGCCATTAGATGGTGGGTTGCGAGAGTGACAGAAGCTTAAACCACAGTTTATGCGCCATTTCGTAAGGGATCGATTGGATCCAAAAGTTTAATGCTATGGTTAGAATTTATTCTTAATACTTTTCTCGTAGTTGCGGTTGCTTGCAGGAGGGTTAATTATAAGTAGGAGGTTTGTTCAAGTAAGTGTTGGGGAACGTAGTAATTTCAAAAAAATTCCTACGCACACACAAGATCATAGTGATGCATAGCAACGAGAGGGGAGAGTGTTGTCTACGTACCCTCGTAGACCGAAGCGGAAGCGTTGACGCAACATAGAGGAAGTAGTCGTACGTCTTCCCGGTCCAACCGATCCAAGCACCGTTACTCCGGCACCTCCGAGTTCTTGGCACACGTTCAGTTCGATGACGCTCCCCGGGCTCCGATCCAGCAAAGCTTCGGGGAGGAGTTCCGTCAGCACGACGGCGTGGTGACGATCTTGATGTTCAACCGTTGCAGGGCTTCACCTAAGCACCGCTACAATATGACCGAGGTGGAATATGGTGGAGGGGGGCACCGCACACGGCTAAGGAACGATCACGAAGATCAACTTGTGTGTCTATGGGGTGCCCCCTGCCCCCGTATATAAAGGAGTGGAGGAGGGGAGGGCCGGACCTCTCTATGGCGCGCCCTAGGGGAGTCCTACTCCCACCGGGAGTAGGATTCCCCCTTTCCTAGTCCAACTAGGAGTCGTTCCATGTAGTAGGAGTAGGAGAAAAGGAAGGGGAAGGGAGAAGGGAAGGAAGGAGGGGGCGCAGCCACTCCCCCTAGTCCAATTCGGACTAGGCCTTGGGGAGGCGCGCGGCCTGCCCTAGGCAGCCCCTCTCTCTTTCCCATATGGCCCAATAAGGCCCAATACTTCTCCCCCGTATTCCCGTAACTCCCCGGTACTCCGAAAAATACCCGAATCACTCGGAACCTTTCCGATGTCCGAATATACTCGTCCAATATATCGATCTTTACATCTCGACCATTTCGAGACTCCTCGTCATGTCCCCGATCTCATCCGGGACTCCGAACTCCTTCGGTACATCAAAACTCATAAACTCATAATATAACTGTCATCGAAACCTTAAGCGTGCAGACCCTATGGTTCGAGAACAATGTAGACATGACTGAGACACGTCTCCGGTCAATAACCAATAGCGGGACCTGGATGCCCATATTGGCTCCTACATATTCTATGAAGATCTTTATCGGTCAGACCGCATAACAACATACGTTGTTCCCTTTGTCATCGGTATGTTACTTGCCCGAGATTCGATCGTCGGTATCTCAATACCTAGTTCAATCTCGTTACCGGCAAGTCTCTTTACTCGTTTCGTAATACATCATCTCGCAACTAACTCGTTAGTTGCAATGCTTGCAAGGCTTATGTGATGTGTATTACCGAGAGGGCCCAGAGATACCTCTCCGACAATCGTAGTGACAAATCCTAATCTCGAAATACGCCAACCCAACATGTACCTTTGGAGACACCCGTAGAGCACCTTTATAATCACCCACTTACGTTGTGACGTTTGGTAGCACACAAAGTGTTCCTCCGGCAAACGGGAGTTGCATAATCTCATAGTCATAGGAACATGTATAAGTCATGAAGAAAGCAATAGCAACATACTAAACGATCGGGTGCTAAGCTAACGGAATGGGTCATGTCAATCAGATCATTCATCTAATGATGTGATCCCGTTAATCAAATAACAACTCTTTGTTCATGGTTAGGAAACATAACCATCTTTGATTAACGAGCTAGTCAAGTAGAGGCATACTAGTGACACTCTGTTTGTCTATGTATTCACACATGTATTATGTTTCTGGTTAATACAATTCTAGCATGAATAATAAACATTTATCATGATATAAGGAAATAAATAATAACTTTATTATTGCCTCTAGGGCATATTTCCTTCAGTCTCCCACTTGCACTAGAGTCAATAATCTAGTTCACATCACCATGTGATTGGTTCACATCTCCATGTGATTTAACACCAATAGTTCACATCTTTATGTGATTGGTTCACATCTCCATGTGACTAATACCCAAAGGGTTTACTAGATTCAAAAATCTAGTTCACATCGCTATGTGATTAACACCCAAACAATGATCATGTTTTGCTTGTGAGAGAAATTTAGTCAACGGGTCTGCCACATTCAGATCCGTATGTATTTTGCAAATTTCTATGTCAACAATGCTCTGCACAGAGCTACTCTAGCTAATTGCTCCCACTTTCAATATGTATCCAGATTGAGACTTAGAGTCATCTGGATCAGTGTCAAAACTTGCATCGACGTAACCCTGTACGACGAACCCTTTTTGTCATGTCCATAATCGAGAAACATATCCTTATTCCACTAAGGATAATTTTGACCGCTGTCCAGTGATCTATTCCTAGATCACTATTGTACTCCCTTGCCAAAAATAGTGTAGGGTATACAATAGATCTGGTACACAGCATGGCATACTTTATAGAACCTATGGCCAAGGCATAGGGAATGACTTTCATTCTCTTTCTATCTTCTGCCATGGTCGGGCTTTGAGTCTTACTCAATTTCACACCTTGTAACACAGACAAGAACCCCTTTTTGACTGTTCCATTTTGAACTATTTCAAAATCTTGTCAAGGTATGTACTCATTGAAAAAACTTATCAAGCGTCTTGATCTATCTCTATAGATCTTGATGCTCAATATGTAAGCAGCTTCACCGAGGTCTTTCTTTGAAAAACTCCTTTCAAACACTCCTTTATGCTTTGCAGAATAATTCTACATTATTTCCGATCAACAATATGTCATTCACATATACTTATCAGAAATGATGTAGTGCTCCCACTCACTTTCTTGTAAACACAGGCTTCACCACAAGTCTGTATAAAACTATATTCTTTGATCAACTTATCAAAGCGTATATTCCAACTCCGAGATGCTTGCACCAGTCCATAGATGGATTGCTGGAGCTTGCATATTGAAAGTGCAACTATCCCTAGGTGGTTTTGGTAATTCATAACAACATATAGCTCATTGAGCTAATGCTATTCCAAGATGATTATTTCAGGAAAGCTCAATGATTGGCATGGCATGGATGTGAAAGTGGAACCCTCAAAATGCTAATGAAAAAGGATTGGCTCAAGCTCAAAAGCTCAAGACTCTTCATTTTATATTTTAGTGATCCAAGATCACATTGAGTCTTTAGGAAAAGCCAATACTATCAAGGAGGGATGAGGTGTTGCTTAATGAGCCTCTTGCTTCATGTGCTTAGTGATATGACCCAAAAACCCTCAACTACTTTCCCATATCCACATATGACCTAAACCCTAAGCCAAACTCGGTCCTACCGATTCTTCCTATCCGGCGCCACCGAGTTTCACTTGTCATTAGCCACTGCCAAACCCTAGCAATTCGGTTCTACCGATAGGGATCTCGGTCTCCCCGAGATGGGATTGCAAACTCTCTGTTTCCCTTTCGTAACTTTTTGGTCTCACCGAAAGAGCGAATCGTTCCCACCGAGATTGCAATGTAAATTCAGTGTTTCCCCTTTGTAACTTTTCGGTCTCACCGAAAGAGCAAATCGGTCCCACCGAGTTTGCCTGACCAACTCTCTGGTTAGCTAATTACCAAATTCGGTCTCACCGAGTTTGTGTAATCGGTCTCACCGAGATTACGTTATGCCCAAACCCTAACCATATCGGTCCTACCGAGTTGCATGTCAGTCCCACCGAAAATCTCTAACGGTCACTAGGTTTACATTTTTGGTCCGACCGAGTTTGTTGATTCGGTCCCACCGAGATTGGAAAACTGTGTAACGGTTGGATTTTGTGTGGAGGCTATATATACCCCTCCACCTCCTCTTCATTCGAGGAGAGAGCCATCAGAACACATACACCATTCCAACTCGTATGTTCTGAGAGAGAACCACCTACTCATGTGTTGAGACCAAGATATTCCATTCCTACCATATGAATCTTGATCTCTAGCCTTCCCAAGTTGCTTTCCACTCTAATCTTCTTTCCACCAAATCCAAATCCTATGAGAGAGAGTTGAGTGTTGGGGAGACTATCATTTGAAGCACAAGAGCAAGGAGTTCATTACCTACACACCATTTGTTACTTCTTGGAGAGTGGTGTCTCCTAGATTGGCTAGGTGTCACTTGGGAGCCTCCGACAAGATTGTGGAGTTGAACCAAGGAGTTTGTAAGGGCAAGGAGATCGCCTACTTCGTGAAGATCTACCGCTAGTGAGGCAAGTCCTGTGTGGGCGATGGCCATGGTGGGATAGACAAGGTTGCTTCTTCGTGGACCCTTTGTGGGTGGTTGCTTCTTCGTGGACCCTTCATGGGTGGAGCCCTGTGTGGACTCGCGCAACCATTACCCTTTGTGGGTGGAGACCTATGTGGACTCTCGCAACCGTTACCCTTTGTGGGTTGAAGTCTCCATCAACGTGGATGTAGGATAGCACCACCTATCCGAACCACGGGAAAACATCCGTGTCTCCAATTGCGTTTGAATTCTCCAAACCCTTCCCTTTACATTCTTGCAAGTTGCATGCTTTACTTTCCGCAGCCAATATACTCTTTGCATGCTTGCTTGAACTGTGTGATGATTGCTTGACTTGTCCTAAAATAGCTAAAATCTGCCAAGAACTAAAATTGGGAAAAGGTTAAGTTTTTATTTGGTCAAGTAGTCTAATCACCCCCCCTCTAGACATACTTTCGATCCGACAAGTGGTATCAGAGCTTTGGTCTCCATTTACTTTGATCTCCATAGCTTTGGTTGTCATAGCCTTGGTTTCACAACCTAGGAGAGTATGGCGTCTAGCGAGGGAAATTACCACCGTAGAGGACCCTACTTTGATGGTACTAATTTTGCTAGTTGGAAGCATAAAATGAAAATGCATATTCTTGGACATAACCCCGCCGTTTGGGCTATTGTGTGTGTTGGTTTGCAAGGTGACTTCTTTGATGGGAGAGAACCAAACCATGAAGCTACCGCGGATGAGTTGAAGATGTTGCAATACAATGCTCAAGCTTGTGATATTCTCTTCAACGGATTGTGCCCCGAAGAATTCAACAAAATCAGCCGTCTTGAGAATGCGAAGTAAATTTGGGACACTTTGATTGATATGCACGAAGGTACCGACTCCGTCAAGGAATCCAAGTTGGATGTGCTTCAAAGCCAACTTGACAAGTTCAAGATGAAGGATGGTGAAGGTGTCGCTGAAATGTACTCTAGGCTTGCTCTCATCACAAATGAGATTGCCGGCTTAGGAAGTGAAGAGATGACCGACAGATTCATCATCAAGAAGATTCTAAGAGCCTTGGATGGAAAATATGATACCGTGTGCACATTGATCCAAATGATGCCCAATTACAAAGATCTCAAGCCAACGGAGGTGATTGGAAGAATTGTTGCTCATGAGATGTCACTTAAGGATAAAGAGGAACTTCACAACAAATCAAGTGGTGCCTATAAAGCCTCATGTGAAGCCCCTACATCATCAAGTGAGAAACAAGACTTCAATGAAGAATTGAGCTTAATGGTGAAGAACTTCAACAAGTTCTACAAGAGTAGAAGCAAAGATAGAAGCTTCAAGTCAAGGTCCTACAATGACAAAAGATCTTCTAGTCGAGAGCGAAACTGCTACAGTTGTGGAAGACCCGGACACTATTCCAATGAGTGTATGGCTCCCTACAAGAGAAGAGAAGATTCTCCAAAAAGAAGAAGCAAAGAATCACCACCAAGAGAGAGGAGGAGTAGAGATGATCGTTATGAACGAAGATACTCACGGAGAAGCAAGTATTCGGAAAGGAAGGAAAAATCATCAAGGAGCTACACAAGATGAAGACATCAAGCTCATGTTGGTGAATGGGTATCCGGCTCCGACTCCGACAGCCACTCCGAGAGAAGTTATCACTCCGACTCTGAAGATACTCAAGATGAAGGTGTTGCCGGTCTAGCACTTGTGTCAACCAACTCCTACGACATATTTGACTCACCAAATGAAGGAATTGGAAGATGCTTCATGGCCAAAGGTCATAAGGTAAGACACCCCGAGTATGTTGATTTCAATAGTGATGAAGATGACTTGTTAGGTGATGATTTGCTTGTTGACAACTCTAGTGATGAATACTATGATGAAACGTCAATTAAACATGCTAATCAAGATAAAATGAATGACAATGATAAGTAGAAGATTGAGGCTCTAACTAAAGAACTAAACACTCTTAAGTTAGCTCATGAAACTATCTTCGAAGATCATCGAGAACTTTTAAGAGCTCATGAGAAATTACGCTTTGAAAAGCTCAATCTTGAGCAAGAGCATGTGTTCTTAAAAGCAATCAATGATGATCTCCGCAAGAAAAGCTCTTCTTACATTGCCAAGCGTTTACTCTTATCCACTTACATGCCTCAAGTCAAGTCTAGTAACAAGAACAAGAAAGATTCTTCCTCTAGCAGTAACAATGATCATGCTAAATCCAATATTGTTGCTTCTAGTAGTTCTCTTGATTCCACTAATGATTCTCTTAGCCAAGTTACACTTGATCAAGAAAATAGTTTATTGAAGGGAATTATAGAGAAAGGAGTGTACAAAAGCCTTGCCGGGAGTAAGCAATTCGAGGAAATTGTGCGCAAGCAAGGAATGCACCGGAAGAATCAAGGTGTTGGTTTTGAACGAAAGTTCAATGCCAATGGAGTTGAGTGGGAAGAAGATCAATACCCCAAGACAAAGTTTGTTCCTCAATAAGAGAAGTATGATACTTCTTTCAAGGGGACACAAGCTCAAGATGATCTTCCACCACAAGACTACAAGCAAAAAGGCAAGGACAAGCTTCAAGAGGAAATTGACGCATTTGAAGAAGCTCCTAAGACCTTAGTCAAGTGGATTCCCAAGACTACTTCAAGTTCCCCTTCATCAAGTACGACTACAACTCCAAGGATTCCCATCAAGATGATGTGGATCCAAAAGAAGAAGAACTAGAGAGTTCTTGAGGTTGACTCCGCCAACATACTTCACTCTTATCATTTTGGCAAGAACAAGTGCAATCAACTTCCACATCTTGCACTAGTTCAAGGAGTCACAAACCCTCTTGTTGGTAAGACAAGGCACAAGGTAACCTAAAAGTTTTCATGGACATCATCTTTTGTGTGAATCACTCTATGTCTATGGATATCCTTGTTTGTTCCTTGTGGGACTAACCCATGTAGGTATTGAAAGTGCAATTCACTCAAATGGATAGCTCCAAGTGATCTACATCAACATTGAGCATCCACATCTTCAACATCTACATGAAGTCATCATCGACAAAACCCAAGGTTAGTTCATCCCTCTTAGGGGGGATATCACATCTAGGGGGAGCTTTACTCTAAGACTTGAGCTAAATCAACTCTAAAGATGTGAACACAACAATGCTTTATGTAAAAGTGGTAACCCCACTTGAGCTTAAACGATGAGTATGACCTATGATCAAGTGCTCTCACTTGACTCCTAAGTCAATATACTCATATATAGATGACCTTGTCATCGCAAATTGCTTGATAGATGCTAGAATTGGTTGTGCATGCCTTGCCACATATTTCATTTGCCATCTTATTGTGTGAGCATGCTGGTTGCATATTTTACTCATTCGAGGACATCCACTTGTTGTTTTGATTGTTTGGTTTTATTTTCTTTTGCCAAGTGGGTCGACAAGAATGCCTAAGTACCTCCTCTAGCTATCTATGCTTTTCTCGTCTCAAACTCTATTGATGCTGCATCACACAATTTGATCAAGTCAGATTTGAACCACTCTGTGTGAGGAGCGCTCGGAGTCCCCGATTCGTCATAGACTTAAACTTCCAAAACCTCTTTATGATTCTCGGTCTGACCGATACCCCACTTTCGGTCCTACCGAGATCATTAAGTTGATCTAGGTTTTCGATCTCGGTGCAACCGATTTGAACATTTCATTCACACCGAGTTCCAGTAACTGCCTGCAGTTATGAATCTCGGTGCCACCGAGTTGTTCCACTCGGTCACACCGACAGGGTCGGGCTATATATAGTCACGGGCAAAATTTGGAAATTTCTCCGAACCCCTTCGCCCGCGCGATAGCCTGCTCTGCCAACGTGGTCTCCGGATCGTCTTCTCGCCACCAGCCGCCTCCAGTCGCTGGTCTCCGTCACCGTCAACGGGAATTCTGCCCCGCCGTTGCCGCCGTAGCGAGTCTCCGCCGAACTAGGGTATGGACTCGATCACAGTGCTATTCCCCGTCCGATTCCTAGCACATTGTGTTCTTCATGATTCTTGCCACAATTGAAACACTCCTATCCAGTCAATATGCCCGTAGATTAGCTTTGATTCGAAAATTTTAGGGTTAGGTTTCCGCCGAAACCATCTCGGACCCACCGAGTTGAAAAACTCAGTTCCACCGATTTGGCTTATGCCATTGCACAAGTGAGACTCGGTCTGACCGAGAATTACTTATCGGTGTGACCGATTTTGGAACTCTATGAAACCCTAGCAGTCTCGGTGCCACCGAACTGTGACTCGGTCCTACCGAGTTCACTAGTTTAGGTTCCAAAACTGCTTCGGTATCACCGAGTTTGAAAATCGGTAGATCCGAGATGATTTCAGTGGGAAACTAAAACTAAGTTTTTGGATCATTCTTTTGTAAAAATCTCTGCATTTTGTGATTCTCATCTTTTCTACCTCATCTATAAACTGTTCACAGGGTCAGCAGTCAGAGCTTGCAGCATGTCTGATCAAAGTGACAGCCAGAACATGTCAGAGCAGCAGGTGCACATGAGTGAGGGCACTAGTCCCTCCAGCTCTTCAGATGAGGGCAGCAGGAGCACCCCTAGCAACTTGCCAAAAGCTGCCACCAGACAGAGGAAGAAGAGAACTTCTGATTCCGAAGATGAAGATTATGTGGCAGAGGAAGAGGCCACATCAAAGAGAGTTGAGCCAGCTCAAGGCACAAAGCCAGGGCAGAAAATCAAAAGGCCAGCAGGCAGGCAGCCCATGTCAAAGGCAAGAGCTTCAACTGAGAAGCCTGCACCCAAAGAGCCAGTTGCTGCTGAGGGAAAGAAAAGAAAGGAAAGGGTCAAGAAGACCGTAGCCAGAGTGCTAGGAAAGGCTTCCATCATGGAAGAGGAAGAGGAAGAAGAGGTAGCTGCACCAGCACCCAAGGCACCCAAGCTGATGGGTGATGCCATAAGATCAGGGGCTACTGCATCTAAGCCCAAAGCTGCCTCCAAGCCAAAACCAAAGAGGAATACAAGGAGCATTCCTGCAGCTGAGAAGAACAAGGCCCCAGTGCCTGAGACTGTTGCTGAAGAAGAGGATGAAGAGCAAGTTTTGAGAAAGCTCAAGCCCAAGATCCCAGACCACAACGATGCGCATCCTGTGGCTGAGGACATGAAGCTCAAGAGAGATTTAGGGCTAAGGAAGTGGAGAGAAGCAGACCCGTATGCTTCAAGGAGGAGGACTGTTGTTGACTACAGGTTCCACACTAAGGAACAGCAGGACTTCTATGAGACAGTGCTGCTTGATAAGAAGCCAATAGTCTGTGATATGAGATGGGTTGACTGGCAGTACATCAAGGACAATGAGGAGCACTATCCTGGAGTGCAAGACAGCTTCATAGCTTGTGGAGTAGCTGACTTTGTTGGGTAGAAGCTCACAAAGTGGAATGAGGAGCTTATAATGCAGTTCTACTCCACAACACATTTTTATTCAGATGGGAGGATCACATGGATGTCTGAGGGTACAAGGTACCAATCCATAGTTGCTGAGTGGGCATAGATCATTAATGCCCCAGAGGAGCATGATGATGACTTGGACATATATGCCAAGAAGAAGATGGACCATAACTCTATGTCCAATATGTACAAGGAAATTCCCAATGAAGCTCTTGACACCTTCAATTGGGTCTGTGCATTACCTTCTGTCAGGGTTGCCAACTATCAATTGGATCTTGAGGCACACCTTATTGCCCAAGTCTGGAGATCACAAGATGATCAGAGGCCATGCTATCAACTTGCTACATGTATTTGATGTGCCTCAGAAGTTCAAGGTGATGAGCCTCATAGTGGAAACTATCAAAAGGACTGCAGCAGATCAGAAGAGGAGTTGCGGATATGCCCCTCAGATCCAGGAGCTCATTAACTCCAAGATGGGCACGGGCATATATTTATTGGACAAGGAACACCTGCCCATCCGTCCAGATTTTGAGGACAATCAAGTTGTCATGACTGAGAACGAGCCATCATCTGCCCAAGCATACGCAAAGAAGGAGAAGGCAAGGAAGGAGAAAGCTGCCAAGATGCCAACTCAAGGGAGGCATCTGAGTATTTCTTGAAGACCAAACAAGAGCAGCTTGGTTACCTGATTGCATCCACCCTGCGGATTGAGCAAGGACTAGCCACCCTAACTCAAAACCAGGCAAGCCTAGAGAGAATCATGGAACAAAAGTTCTATGACTTGGATGTCAAGGTAACGGAGATTCAGACTGCAGTGGAGCATCTCCAAGATGATATGCAGGAGAGGAGAGGCAGGACTACCACTCATGCCTTTGCCAGAGTGCCACGAGGTCCGAGGTCGTCTGCCGTGCCAGTTGCTGACACAAGAGCCACCACCTCAGCACCAGCTACAGCCTCAGTTCCACCAGCTCCAGCATCTACTTCAGCTCCAACTCCAGCGTCTACTTCAGCGTCTACAGAAGCCTTCGTCCTTGGAGTGATCCGGACTCCACCACCACCAGAAGATCAAGCCTGAGCGTCGATCTAGTACTATGCATTTTCTAGGAACTTTTTGGTAACTTGTTGCCAAAGGGGGAGAAAAATGTATAGATCATAGGCTTCGAGAGAGAGAGTGTTGCTTTTCTCTCTTGCTTTATTTGGTGGTTTTTCAAACTTGTTTGCTTTTGAGTGCTTGAGATACTACGTCATTATTTGTGAGACATTGATGATCATGTGTTTGATCATAAGCTACACTTAATGCTTGCTTAATGCTATTATCTTATCTATCTTATGTGATCTTTCACTATTCTTGGTGATGAGTGCATGTATTTCATTCTTATCATTTTAAGCGCTCCACCAAGATGTATGTGACATGGAAGAGTAACCCATGACTCTAACTCCTTTTGCATTTGCAGTCCAAAGCAAATTTTAAATATGCACAAATTTAGGGGGAGCTCTTACTTATCACATACTTCTCAAAGCGACGATATATTTCATGCTTATTATCATTTGTCGAAGCTTTGATCTATATGTTGTCATCAATTACCAAAAAGGGGGAGATTGAAAGTGCAACTATCCCTAGGTGGTTTTGGTAATTCATAACAACATATAGCTCATTGAGCTAATGCTATTCCAAGATGATTATTTCAGGAAAGCTCAATGATTGGCATGGCATGGATGTGAAAGTGGAACCCTCAAAATGCTAAGGAAAAAGGATTGGCTCAAGCTCAAAAGCTCAAGACTCTTCATTTTATATTTTAGTGATCCAAGATCACATTGAGTCTTCAGGAAAAGCCAATACTATCAAGGAGGGATGAGGTGTTGCTTAATGAGCCTCTTGCTTCATGTGCTTAGTGATATGCCCCAAAAACCCTTAACTACTTTCCCATATCCACATATGACCTAAACCCTAAGCCAAACTCGGTCCTACCGATTCTTCCTATCCGGCGCCACCGAGTTTCACTTGTCATTAGCCACTGCCAAACCCTAGCAATTCGGTTCTACCGATAGGGATCTCAGTCTTCCCGAGATGGGATTGCAAACTCTCTGTTTCCCTTTTGTAACTTTTCGGTCTCACCGAAAGAGCAAATCGGTTCCACCGAGATTGCAATGTAAATTCAGTGTTTCCCCTTTGTAACTTTTCGGTCTCACCGAAAGAGAAAATCGGTCCCACCGAGTTTTCCTGACCAACTCTCTGCTTAGCTAATTACCAAATTCGGTCTCACCGAGTTTGTGTAATCGGTCTCACCGAGATTACGTTATGCCCAAACCCTAACCATATCGGTCCTACCGAGTTGCATGTTAGTCCCACCGAAAATCTCTAACGGTCACTAGGTTTACATTTTCGGTCCGACCAAGTTTGTTGATTCGGTCCCACCGAGATTGGAAAACTGTGTAACGGTTGGATTTTGTGTGGAGGCTATATATACCCCTCCACCTCCTCTTCATTCGAGGAGAGAGCCATCAGAACACATACGCCATTCCAACTCGTATGTTCTGAGAGAGAACCACCTACTCATGTGTTTAGACCAAGATATTCCATTCCTACCATATGAATCTTGATCTCTAGCCTTCCCAAGTTGCCTTCCACTCAAATATTCTTTCCACCAAATCCAAATCCTATGAGAGAGAGTTGAGTGTTGGGGAGACTAACATTTGAAGCACAAGAGCAAGGAGTTCATTACCTACACACCATTTGTTACTTCTTGGAGAGTGGTGTCTTCTAGATTGGCTAGGTGTCACTTGGGAGCCTCCGACAAGATTGTGGAGTTGAACCAAGGAGTTTGTAAGGGCAAGGAGATCGCCTACTTCGTGAAGATCTACCGCTAGTGAGGCAAGTCCTGTGTGGGCGATGGCCATGGTGGGATAGACAAGGTTGCTTCTTCGTGGACCCTTTGTGGGTGGTTGCTTCTTTGTGGACCCTTCGTGGGTGGAGCCCTGTGTGGACTCGCGCAACCATTACCCTTTATGGGTGGAGCCCTGTGTGAACTCTCGCAACCGTTACCCTTTGTGGGTTGAAGTCTCCATCAACGTGGATGTAGGATAGCACCACCCATCCGAACCACGGGAAAACATCCGTGTCTCCAATTGCGTTTGAATTCTCCAAACCCTTCCCTTTACATTCTTGCAAGTTGCATGCTTTACTTTCCGCTGCCAATATACTCTTTGCATGCTTGCTTGAACTGTGTGATGATTGCTTGACTTGTCCTAAAATAGCTAAAATCTGCCAAGAACTAAAATTGGGAAAAGGTTAAGTTTTTATTTGGTCAAGTAGTCTAATCACCCCCCTCTAGACATACTTTCGATCCTACACATATTTTTGTTAACACCTTTAGGATTGACAAAACTTTCTGGTTGCATCATATACAACTCTTCTTTAAGGAATGCAGTTTTGTTATCCATTTGCCAGATTTCTTAAAATGCGGCAATTGCTAACATGATTCGGACAGACTTAAGCATAGATACGAGTGAGAAACTCTCATCGTAGTCAACACCTTGAACTTGTCGAAAACCTTTTGCGACAATTCTAGCTTTGTAGATAGTAACACTACTATCAGCGTCTGTCTTCCTCTTGAAGATCCATTTATTTTCTATGGCTTGCCGATCATCGGGCAAATCCATCAAAGTCCATACTTTGTTCTCATACATGGATCATATCTCAGATTTTATGGCCTCAAACCATTTCGCGGAATCTGGGCTCATCATCGCTTCCTCATAGTTCGCAAGTTTGTCATGGTCTAGTAACATGACTTCCAGAATAGGATTACCGTACCACTCTGGTGCGGATCTCACTCTGGTTTACCTACGAGATTCGGTAGTAACTTGATCTGAAGTTTCATGATCAATATCATTAGCTTCCTCACTAATTAGTGTAGGTGTCACAGAAACAGATTTCTGTGATGAACTACTTTCCAATAAGGGAGCAGGTACAGTTACCTCATCAAGTTCTACTTTCCTCCCACTCACTTATTTCGAGAGAAACTCCTTCTCTAGAAAGTATCCATTCTCAGCAACGAATGTCTTGCCTTTGGATCTGTGATAGATGGTGTACCCAACTGTCTCCTTTGGGTATCCTGTGAAGACACATTTCTCCGATTTGGGTTTGAGCTTATCATGATGAAACCTTTTCATATAAGCATCACAATCCCAAACTTTAAGAAACGACAACTTTGGTTTCTTGCCAAACCACAGTTCAGATTGTGTCATCTCAACGGACTTAGATGGTGCCCTTTTTAACGTGAATGCAGCTGTCTTTAATGCATAACCCCAAAAACGATAGTGGTAGATCGGTAAGAGACATCATAGATTGTACTATATCCAATAAAGTACGGTTATGATGTTCGGACGCACCATTATGCTGTGGTGTTCCAGGTGGCATGAGTTTGTGAAACTATTCCACATTTGTTTTAATTGAAGACTAAACTCGTAACTCAAATATTTGTCTCCGTGATCAGAATGTAGAAACCTTATTTTCTTGTCACGATGATTTTCCACTTCACTCTGAAATTCTTTGAACTTTTCAAATGTTTCAGACTTATGTTTCATCAAGTAGATATACCCATATCTGCTCAAATCATCTGTGAAGGTCAGAAAATAATGATACCCGCCGCGAGACTTAACAATCATCGGATCGCATACATCAGTATGTATTATTTCCAATAAGTCAGTTGCTCGCTCCATTGTTCCGGAGAACGGAGTCTTAGTCATCTTGCCCATGAGGCATGGTTCGCAAGCATCAAGTGATTCATAATCAAGTGATTCCAAAAGCCCATCAGCATGGAGTTTCTTCATGCGCTTTACACCAATATGACCTAAACGGCAGTGCCACAAATAAGTTGCACTATCATTATTAACTTTGCATCTATTTGTTTCAATATTATGAATATGTGTATCACTATGATCGAGATCCAACGAACCATTTTCATTGGGTGTGTAACCATATAAGGTTTTATTCATGTAAACAGAACAACAATTTATTCTCTTACTTAAATGAATAACCGTATTGCAATAAACATGATCAAATCATATTTATGCTCAACACCAAATAACACTTATTTAGGTTCCACACTAATCCCGAAAGTATAGGGAATGTGCGATGATGATCATATCAATCTTGGAACCACTTCCAACTCTCATCGTCACTTCACCCTTAACTAGTCTCTGTTCATTCTGCAACTCCCGTTTCGAGTTACTAATCTTAGCAACTGAACTAGTACCAAATACTGAGGGGTTGCTATGAACACTAGTAAAGTACACATCAATAACATGTATATCAAATATATCTTTGTTTACTTTGCCATCCTTTCTTATCCACCAAATACTTGGGGTAGTTCCGCTTCCAGTGACCAATCCCTTTGCAGTAGAAACACTTAGTCTCAGGCTTAGGACCAGACTTGGGTTTCTTCACTTGAGCAGCAACTTGCTTGCCGTTCTTCTTGAAGTTCCCCTTCTTCCTTTTTCCCTTTTCTTGAAACTAGTGGTCTTATCTACCATCAACACTTGATGTTTTTCTCGATTTCTACCTTCGTCAATTTCCGCATTACGAAGAGCTTGGGAATCGTTTCCGTTATCCCTTGCATATCATAGTTCATCACAAAGTTCTACTAACTTGGTGATGGTGACTAGAGAATTCTATCAATCACTATCTTATCTGGAAGATTAACTCCCACTTGATTCAAGCGATTGTAGTACCCAGACAATCTGAGCACATGCTCACTAGTTGAGCGATTCTCCTCCATCTTTTAGCTATAGAACTTGTTGGAGACTTCATATCTCTCAACTCAGGTATTTGCTTGAAATATTAACTTCAACTCCTGGAACATCTCATATGGTCCATGACGTTCAAAACGTCTTTGAAGTCCCGATTCTAAGCCGTTAAGCATGGTGCACTAAACTTATCAAGTAGTCATCATATTGAGCTAGCCAAACGTTCATAACGTCTGCATCTGCTCCTGCAATAGGTCTGTCACCTAGCGGTGCATCAAGGACATAATTCTTCTGTGCAGCAATGAGGATAAACCTTAGATCACGGATCCAATCCGCATCATTGCTACTAACATCTTTCAACACAATTTTCTCTAGGAACATATCAAAATAAACACATGAAAGCAACAACGCGAGCTATTGATCTACTACATAGATATGCTAATACTACCATGACTAAGTTCATGATAAATTAAAGTTCAATTAATCATATTACTTAAGAACTCCCACTTAGATAGACATCCCTCTAATCCTCTAAGTGATCACGTGATCCAAATCAACTAAACCATGTCCGATCATCACGTGAGATGGAGTAGTTTCATTGGTGAACATCGCTATGTTGATCATATCTTCTATATGATTCACGCTCGACCTTTCGGTCTCCGTGTTCCGAGGCCATATCTGTATATGCTTGGCTCGTCAAGTATAACCTGACTATTCTGCGTGTGCAACTGTTTTGCACCCGTTGTATTTGAACGTAGAGCCTATCACACCCGATCATCACGTGGCATCTCAGCACGAAGAACTTTTGCAACGGTGCATACTCAGGGAGAACACTTCTTGATAATTAGTGAGAGATCATCTTATAATGCTACCGTCAATCAAAGCAAGATAAGATGCATAAAAGATAAACATCACATGCAATCAATATAAGTGATATGATATGGCCATCATCATCTTGTGCTTGTGATCTCCATCTTCGAAGCACCGTCGTGATCACCATCGTCACCGGCGCGACACCTTGATCTCCATGGTAGTATCGTTGTCGTCTCGCCAATCTTATGCTTCCACGACTATCGCTACCGCTTAGTGATAAAGTAAAGCATTACAGCGTGATTGCATTGCATACAATAAAGCGACAACCATATGGCTCCTGCCAGTTGCCGATAACTCGGTTACAAAACATGATCATCTCATATAGTAAAATTTAGCATCATGTCTTGACCATATCACATCACAACATGCCCTGCAAAAACAAGTTAGACGTCCTCTACTTTGTTGTTGCAAGTTTTACGTGGCTGCTACGGGCTTAAGCAAGAACCAATCATACCTACGCATCAAAACCAAAACGATAGTTTGTCAAGTTGGTGCTGTTTTAACCTTCGCAAGGACCGGGCGTAGCCACACTCGGTTCAACTAAAGTTGGAGAAACTGTCACCCGCTAGCCACCTTTGTGCAAAGCACGTCGGGAGAACTGGTCTCGCGTAAGTGTACGCGTAATGTCGGTCCGGGCCGCTTCGTCCAACAATACCGCCGAACCAAAGTATGACATGGTGGTAAGCAGTATGACTTATATCGCCCACAACTCACTTGTGTTCTACTCGTGCATATAACATCAACACATAAAACCTAGGCTCGGATGCCACTGTTGGGGAACGTAGTAATTTCAAAAAAATTCCTACGCACACACAAGATCATAGTGATGCATAGCAACGAGAGGGGAGAGTGTTGTCTATGTACCCTCGTAGACCGAAGCGGAAGCGTTGACGCAACGTAGAGGAAGTAGTCGTACGTCTTCCTGGTCCAACCAATCCAAGCACCGTTACTCCGGCACCTCCGAGTTCTTGGCACACGCTCAGCTCGATGATGCTCCCCGGGCTCCGATCCAGAAAAGCTTCGGGGAGGAGTTCTGTCAGCACGACGGCGTGGTGACGATCTTGATGTTCAACCGTTGCAGGGCTTCACCTAAGCACCGCTACAATATGACCGAGGTGGAATATGGTGGAGGGGGGCACCGCACACGGCTAAGGAACGATCACGAAGATCAACTTGTGTGTCTATGGGGTGCCCCTGCCCCCGTATATAAAGGAGTGGAGGAGGGGAGGGCCGGCCCTCTCTATGGCGCGCCCTAGGGGAGTCCTACTCCCACCGGGAGTAGGATTCCCCCTTTCCTAGTCCAACTAGGAGTCCTTCCATGTAGTAGGAGTAGGAGACAAGGAAGGGGAAGGGAGAAGGGAAGGAAGGAGGGGGCGCAGCCCCTCCCCCTAGTCCAATTCGGACTAGGCCTTGGGGAGGCGCGCGGCCTGCCCTAGGCAGCCCCTCTCTCTTTCCCGTATGGCCCAATAATGCCCAATACTTCTCCCCCGTATTCCCGTAACTCCCCGGTACTCCGAAAAATACTCGAATCACTCGGAACCTTTCCGATGTCCGAATATAGTCGTCCAATATATCGATCTTTACGTCTCGACCATTTCGAGACTCCTCGTCATGTCCCTGATCTCATCCGGGACTCCGAACTCCTTCGGTACATCAAAACTCATAAACTCATAATATAACTGTCATCAAAACCTTAAGCGTGAGGACCCTACGGTTCGAGAACAATGTAGACATGACTGAGACACGTCTCCGGTCAATAACCAATAGCGGGACCTGGATGCCCATATTGGCTCCTACATATTCTACAAAGATCTTTATCGGTCAGACCGCATAACAACATATGTTGTTCCCTTTGTCATCGGTATGTTACTTGCCCGAGATTCGCTCGTCGGTATCTCAATACCTAGTTCAATCTCGTTACCGGCAAGTCTCTTTACTCGTTCCGTAATACATCATCTCGCAACTAACTCGTTAGTTGCAATTCTTGCAAGGCTTATGTGATGTGTATTACCGAGAGGGCCCAGAGATACCTCTCCGACAATCGGAGTGACAAATCCTAATATTGAAATACGCCAACCCAACATGTACCTTTGGAGACACCTATAGAGCACCTTTATAATCACCCAGTTATGTTGTGACGTTTGGTAGCACACAAAGTGTTCCTCCGGCACACGGGAGTTGCATAATCTCATAGTCATAGGAACATGTATAAGTCATGAAGAAAGCAATAGCAACATACTAAATGATCGGGTGCTAAGCTAACGGAATGGGTCATGTCAATCAGATCATTCATCTAATGATGTGATCCCGTTAATCAAATAACAACTCTTTGTTCATGGTTAGGAAACATAACCATCTTTGATTAACGAGCTAGTCAAGTAGAGGCATACTAGTGACACTCTGTTTGTCTATGTATTCACACATGTATTATGTTTCCGGTTAATACAATTCTAGCATGAATAATAAACATTTATCATGATATAAGGAAATAAATAATAACTTTATTATTGCCTCTAGGGCATATTTCCTTCAGTAAGAACAGCACCAAAGCACCGGTTCACCCACATATCAAATTATCAACGTAGCGAACACAAATCAAACCAACATGGTGAAAGTGACTAGATGAAATTCCCGTGCACCCTCAAGAACGCTTTGCTTATCATAAGAGACTGTTTTGGCCTGTCCTTTGCCTCAAAAGGATTGGGCTACCTTGCTACACTTTTGTTACTACTATTGTTACTTGCTCGTTACAAATTATCTTGCTATCAAACTACTCCGTTACTTACAATTTCAGCACTTGAAGACATTACCTTACTAAAAACCACTTGTCATTTCCTTTTGCTCCTCGCTGGGTTCGACACTCTTACTTATCGAAAGAGACAAAATTGATCCCCTACACTTATGGGTCATCAGTTGTTTTCCGGATATAAGCTTCCTTGGACCCGAAGTTGTGACGCCCCGAGTCCGATGCGCCAGGTGTCTTCCAGTTATTCGTTGTTGTTGCCTTGTCATTCGCTTGAGTGTTGCATCTTGCCATGTCATCATCCGCATTGCATCTACATGTTTTCAAAACTTGCATCCGTCCGGGTTCCCCAGTTCTCTCCGTTGTCCGTTCAGAGCCCAAACACACTTTCACGTGCCCGCGGCATCTCCGAAATATTATTTTATAACTGGCCAGAGAATGTTTTCGGAATGGGTTGAAAGTTGGCATGCGGTCTTATTATAGTGTAGGTAGACCGCCTGTCAAGTTTCGTCGCATTCGGAGCTCGTTTGTTAGCCCAACAATTAAACATATGGCCGCAATATAGTCAGTCTAACGTCGGACGTTTTCGGTCTCCGCAAACAGTTGCGGACTGCATTCCCCCTCTTCCGTCTCAGCCCAACCCCTCTTCATATCCCCCAAATCCATCCCACCAAATCCGCCCTCTGACCGGAACTGTCCGATCGGCGTCGGAGGGTCCAAAAAACACCCCTCAACCCCCTCAAACCCTAATTCTGCCTATAAATGGACACCCTCCTTCCTATTTTGGCATCCCCTAGTCTCCACCTACCTGCAGCCACCAACCCTCCTCAATTATTTCCGCGCCTGCCTGCTCCGCCGCCACCACTTGTTGCTGCCAGCTCCTCCCCAGACGCCGTCTCGCCACTTGGTGCTGTCTGTTTGGCCGCGCCGCCACCTGAGGAGTCGCCCCGGCCTATCAGGTGCCTCCACGTCACCTCCCCGTGGTCTCCCCACGCATCCCACCATGCAGGGCCCGCTGGAGCCCATCGCGAGCCCGCCGTGGGACGAATTGGGCCCGACGCCGCCCTGCAGGCGACCGAGCCGCCCCGCTCCTCCCACCTCTCGCACCCTCTCGCTCGATCCCGATGGGATCGGGAGCGCTCGCCGCCGCCCTCTGGACGAAGCCATCTGCCGCTGCCATCGCCGGAGATGAGTACCCGGCGACCCCGCACCCTCCTTCCTCCTTCCCGAACTCTCTCTAACCTCTCCCTCCGTCGTTCTCTCTCTGCCAGGAATCCCGTGGAGCATCGCCGCCGATCTGCTCCCCTCGCCGGATCCGTCGACCATCGCCGGAAATGGGGCCGCCGCACCTGGATCTGGTCTGCTCCGGCCTCCGGCACCCGTCCCCAAACTCCTGGGCCTACTGCCTCCGCCTAGTTCGCGCCGCCGCCGTTGAACCCTGCCTCCTGCGTCGTCTGTTGCGTACGAGGATGGAGGCATGCTCGTGTGGGCCCCGCCTTGGCCTCCTCCCTGTCCAAGGCCCAGCTGCCCCGAGCCCAGCGCCGGCCTGTCTGCCTCACCTCTCCTTCGACTGGGCTTGGCCCATGGGTGAGCTGCCCCAACGCCCCTCTTATTTTTTCTCCTATTGGGCCAGCCTGCAGTTTCGGCCTGAGTCACGTTTTTTTTCCGCGGAACATTTTTCTATTTAACCAGTGCACTGCATATTTATAGAAAAGTCCCTAGACTTCATGCATTTAATAACTCCACAACCGTGCATCGGATTAAAATGTTTTAAATACGAAAAATGCTTAGATTTTCGTCTAGTTTCATAATATGCTGCTTTCATGCATGTTAAAAATGTTTAAAATGTTGTTTGTGTTTATTTTGCATAATGCCATGCTAAAATGATTTATTTCATAACTTAACAACCTTAGCTCCAAATTTAATAAACTTTATATGTAAATGGGGTAGAAAAATGCCTAGTTTAACATGGTGCACTAATCTTGCATGTTTAACAACTCTAAAATATGGTTTAGGGCAGAACAGTACCAAATTCAAAATATGCACATGGGGATTTTCCGGATTTGTTATTTGTTATATCCGTCCTCATTTAAACTTGTCTAGATAGGTAGTTTTCATATGCTTCACCTCTTGCATGTTTAACAACATTTAACATTGTTGAGTCCCTAACCGGGAGTGAACTAAATAAGTCATGTGGTGTTTCGTCAATATGAAACTCGTTGCATATTGAGCTCCACTTAACTTTTAGTATTGTTTGTTGCACTTTGCCTTGGCATGCCATGCCTATTTAAACCGTACATGCATCATACTTGGTTGTGCATCATGCCATGTTTATGTGATGGTTGTTTACTATGTTGTTTGCTTTCTTTCCGGTGTTACTTCTTCTCGGTAGTTCCGGTAACATTGCGTTTGTGAGGATCCGTTCGACTACGTCCATTTTTCTTATTCATGGACTCATTCTTCTTCCTTGCGGGATTTCAGGCAAGATGACCATACCCTCAATATCACATCTATCTTTGCTTGCTAGTTGTTCGCTCTATCGCTATGTCGCGCTACCTACCACTTGTTTATCAAGCCTCCCAAATTGCCATGATAGCCTATAACCTTTTTCAACCATCCTAGCAAACCGTTGTTTGGCTATGTTACCACTTTTGCTCAGCCCCTCTTATAGCATTCCTAGTTGCAGGTGAAGTTGAAGTTTGTTCCATGTTGGAGCATGGATATGTTGGGATATCACAATATCTCTTATTTAATTAATGCATCTATATACTTGGTAAAGGGTGGAAGGCTCGGCCTTATGCCTGGTGTTTTGTTCCACTCTTGCCACCCTAGTTTCCGTCATACCGGTGTTATGTTCCTTGATTTTGCGTTCCTTACGCGGTTTGGGTGTTATGGGAACCCCTTGACAGTTTGCTTTGAATAAAACTCCTCTAGCAAGGCCCAGCCTTGGTTTTAACATTTGCCACCACCACCTATTACTTTTCCCTTGGGAGTCGCGCTCCCGAGGGTCATCTTTATTTTAACCCCCCCAGGCCAGTGCTTCTCTAAGTGTTGGTCCGAACCGGGTAGCCTGCAGGGCCACCTTGGGGAAACTTGAGGGCTGGTTTTACTCGTAGCTTGACCTGTCTGGTGTGCCCTGAGAACGATATATGTGCATCTCCTATCGATATTTGTCGGCACATTCGGGCGGCTTTGCTGGTCTTGTTTTATCGTTGGCGTCTTGCAACCGGGATTCCGAGACTGATCGGGCCTTTCCGGGAGAAGGAATATCCTTCGTTGACCGTGAGAGTTTGTGATGGGCTAAGTTGGGACACCCCTGCAGGGTATAAACTTTCGAGAGCCGTGACCGAGGTTATGTGGCAGATGGGAATTTGTTAATGTCCAGTTGTAGATAACTTGACACTTGACTTAATTAAAATGCATCAACCGCGTGTGTAGCCGTGATGGTCTCTTTTCGGCGGAGTCCGGGAAGTGAACACGGTTTTGGATTATGTTTGAACGTAAGTAGTTTCAGGATCACTTCTAGCTTCTCGATCATTGTGTTGCTTCTCTTCTCACTCTTATTTGCGTATGTTAGCCACCATATATGCTTAGTGCTTGCTACAGCTCCACCTCATTACCTTATCCTACCCATAAGCTTAAATAGTCTTGATCTCACGGGTGTGAGATTGATGAGTCCTCGTGACTCACAGATACTTCCAAACAGTTGCAGGTGCCGATGATACCAGTGTAGGTGGCATAACCGAGCTCAATTGGGAGCTCGATGAAGATCTTGGTCATTGTTATGTGTCTTTTCCGGATGATCAGTTGTGGTGCCCAGTTGGGACGATCGGGGATCTAGCATTTGGGGTTGTCTTCCTTTATTTTGGTTCCGTAGTCGGACCTTTGAGTGTACTCTAGATGATGTATGTTACTTGTTATTTGTGTGAAGTGGCGATTGTAAGCCAACTCTTTATCCCTTTCTTATTCAGTACATGGGATTGTGTGAAGATTACCCCACTTGCGACTAAACCACCATGCGGTTATGCCTCTAAGTCGTGCCTCGACATGTGGGAGATATAGCCGCATCGTGGGTGTTACAAAAGTAGAGCCCCAATCGACGTACGAGGTGAGCACAACCCACCACCACGCGCCTGGAGCCTAGGGCGTGCCCTGGTGTCTCATGGGCACTGTGGGCCTCCGTTTGCATTGATTCCAAGTCCAAAAGATCACATATATTCCAAAATATTCTCCGTAAATTTTTATCGCGTTTGGACTTCGTTTGATATGGATTTTCTGCGAAACAAAAAACATGCAAAAATAGGAACTGGCACTGGGCACTGCATCAATAGGTTATTCCAATAAATCATATAAAATGTTGCCAAAAGTATGTGGAAGTTGTATAATATTGGCATGAAACAATAAAAAATTATAGATACGATGGAGACGTATCAGCATCCCCAAGCTTAATTCCTTCTCGTCCTCGAGTAGGTAAATGACAAAAAAGATAATTTTTGATGTGGAATGCTACCTAGCATAATATTGATCATATATCTAATCATGGCATGAATATTAAGACATAAGTGATTCAAAGCAATAGTCTATAATTTGACATAAGGACATCAATACTCAGGTATCCCAACAAACAATCATGTCTTTGAAATATCAATGCTAAAGAAAGTTATCCCTACAAAATCATATAGTATTCTCATGCTTTGTCTTCTTAACACAAAGTATTTATCATGCACAACCCCGATGACAAGCCGAGAAATTGGTTCATACTTTTTAACGCGCTTCAGCTTTTTCAACCCTCACACAATACATGAGCGCGAGCCATGGATATAGCACTACGGGTGGAATAGAGTATAATGATAGGGGTAAATTAGGGAAGACAAAAAAGTAAGAAAGTCTTACACCGGCGTGGCTAACCAATGGGTTATGGAGATGCCCATCAATCGATATCAATGCGAGGAGTAGGGATTGCCATGCAACGAATGCATTAAGAGCTATAAGTGTATGAAGGCTCAATATGAAAACTAAGTGGGTGTGCATCTAATCCTATAATGAAAAATTCCCACTAGTATATGAAATTGACAGATATGAGGTTCTCTATATGAAAAACATGGTGCTACTTTGAAGCACAAGTGTGGAACTAGCATGCCCCTTCTCTCTTTATTTCTTTTTATTTTTTTCTCTCATTTTCCGGAGTCTCATCTCGACTTGTGGGGGAATCATAGTCTCCATCATCCTTTCCTCACTGGGGCAATGCTCTAATAATGAATAATGATGGTCATCACACTTCTATTTACTTATAGCTCAAAAGAAATAAAAATTAAAACTCGATTCCTATAACAAAGTATGACTCTATATGAATGCCTTTGGCAGTGTACCAGGATGTGCAATGATTTAGCATAACAACGATATAAAAAACGGACAAGCCATGGAAATATCATGCTAGCTATCTTACGATCATGCAAAGCAATATGACAATGAATGCTCAAGCAATATGACAATGAATGCTCAAGTCACATGGCAATATATCTCAGAATGGCTATGGAAAGACCATAATAGGTAGGTATGATGGATGTTTTGAGGAAGATATAATAAGGCTTATGTGTGATAGAGCATATCATATCACGGGGTTTGGATGCACCTACGAAGTTTTCACCGACTCTCGAGGTGAGAAAGGGCAGTGCACGGTACCGTAGACGCTAGCAAATTGCGGAAAGTGCGTATAATCCATGGACTCACAATATTCATAAAGAACTCACATAATTATTGCAAAAGTTTATTAGCCCTCAAATCAAAGTACTACTACGCATGCCCCTAGGGGGATATATTGGTAGGAAAAGACCATCGCTCGTCCCTGACCGCCACTCATAAGGAAGACAATCAATAATAAATCATGCTCCAACTTCATAGCATAAACGAGAGACTATACGTGCATGCTTCGGGAATCACAAAACTTTAAAACAATATTCTTACTAACCACAACTATTTACTAGTACCTCCCACATATTCCATCTCTATATCGCAAAACTATTGCAAGGAATCAAACATATCATATTCAGTGATCCATAAGTTTTATGTAGGATTTCATGACTGACCATGTAATTGACCAATTCCTGTTGACTCTCTAAATAGATATAAGTGAAGCATGAGAGTTTAATTCTTTCTACAAAAGACCATGCTCTAATAAATTTAAGTGAAGCAAATGAGCATTCTACAAACAACGGTTTTCTATGTGAAGAGAAACATGCAATCCAAACTTCAAATGATATAAGTGAAGTGCAGTAAACATTCTATAAATCAACCATGTACTATCTTATACCAGCATGGTGCATAAAATAAAAGTAAAAATTAAACACAAAATATGCTCCACCAAGATTCACACATATCACATGAACGAAACGAGAACGAAAACATACCGATACTTGTTAAAGAAAGATTGGATGCCTTCCGAGGCATCCCCAAGCTTAGACACTTGAGTCTCCTTGAATATTTACTTGGGGTGCCTTGGGCATCCCCAAGCTTGATCTCTTGCGCATGTCCTCCTTCTCCTCATATCGAGACCTCCTCGATCTTTGATCACTTCATCCACACAAAACTCAATAGAAAGCTTGTTAAGATCCGTTAGTATAATAAAGCAAACCACTACTCTAAGTACTGTTGAAAAACAATTCATATTTGGTTTTTTCATTGTAGCTATTGTAATATAACTTTTCCATGGCTTATACCACCGACAAAAATCGATAGTTTCATCAAAACAAGCAAACAATGCATCAAAAATAGAATTTTTCTTAAACAGGACATTCTGTAGCAATCTGAACATCTACCATACCTCTAGTACTCCAAAAATTCTGAAACATTAGGACACAAATAAACAATTTGTATAGCAATACTTTTCAAAAAGTTTCAGAAACTTTTGACGTTCCAGTAAAAAATGAAAATTCACGCGCTACAGCCAAAGTTTCTGTTTCTGCACCGCACATACCAACAAGCAATCTACTCATCCTAAAGGCAAATCTTGGCACAATAATTTTACAATACAAAGGATTTGTACAAGGGGATAATTATTTTTGCGGGAAATTTCATGAAAAATTCTACATTGTTTCCACAAGCAAGAACACAAGTGTTCAAGGTCGACCCTCACTTCTCCAATGCATCACCTTTCATTCGCTTATCTTTTTGAAAAAGTTTTTAGTTTCCCATCTATATTTTTTTTGTTTTTAAAATTTATAAAAGAACTCAACATAAATAAATGACTCTCTAAAACTTCCGGGTTGTCTCCTTGGCAGCGCTTTCTTTAAAGTCATTAAGCTAGGCATAAAGTGCTCAAGTAATGGATCCACCCGGATCCCAAGGTATATCAAAGCCAATTTTAATTAACAATGATTTGACATTTAGTAGTGAGCACAAAGCAACATATATCATGCAATGACGAAGTCTAACTCTCTTCCTATGCATCAGCATGTCATACAAGAACAATTCATGCACATCAAGTAAAAACCAATACATAGCATAAGTAGTTTCTTGCAATTCTATCATGTTGGAAACATAGAGAGGCGGAGATGTAGTCCCTCTCTCGTAATAATAGCAATTAGGAGTAGAAAGCACATGCATATTATATTCATCAAAATCATCATGTGCAATGGTAAAAGGCAACCCATCAATGTAATCCTTAATAAGTGCAAATTTCTCTGATATAGTGTAGTTTGGAGAATTCAAAAAGATAATAGGACTATCATGTATGGGTGCAATAGCAACAATTTCATTCTTAACATAAGCATAATTCATATTGGCATCTTGGCCACAAGCATAGCAAGCATCAAGTTCATCAAAAAGGGATATTTCAAATGAATCAACGGGGTCATAGCATTCATCCCTCGATAAGCCTGAAGGGAAATTAAACAATGTATGAGTTGAAGAGTTACTGTCATTAGAAGGTGGGCGCGGGTGATCAATCCGCTCTTCCTCTTTTTGTTCTTCGCTCTCCTCATCATCTTTTCCACCCAATAAGCTCACATTTTCATCAATTCCTTCTTCCATAGACTCCTGTATAATATTAGTCTCTTCTTGCACAGCGGAGACTTTCTCCATAAACGCATCAATATCAGAATTGTATTTATAATTCTCATAGAAATATTTAAGTATAGAAAAATTTTCAGGTCTATAAACATCATCATCAAAAGCTTCATACTTTTCAAACAAAGATTCACTTTCATAAGCACCCTTAAAAGCAACAAATTCTTCTATCCCTTCCACATCATAGTAATCATATCTACCATTAGCATAAGAAGCTAAGGTTTCATTATCATTAAATTTGCATGAAAAAGGAAGGTGTGGAGCATTCATCCTAGAGCAACAAGTATGATCATATCTCTGACATAAATTCCAAGCATACCAATGCAACATATCAATTTGATCCCATAATAGTTTCCCTTTTTGTGTCAAGCGATAATCCCTAAAGTATTCATGTTGATCCAACGTTACTCCCATTATCAAGTTGAATGGGGTTTTCTCAGGATTATCAAAGTAGTGCATAATATTTTTCACATAACGAGCATCGAGGGTTTTAGGAGGTTCCCCATCTCCATGTGTAGCAAGTACAACTATTGTTTTTGGTGTTTCGTTTTCCATATCAATAACTAAAGATATAAAACAACTTAGAACAAGAAATAAAAACTACTTAGTGATAATGCAAACAAGCACACATGAGAATATTCACCCACGCTATTGCTCCCCGGCAACGGCGCAAGAAAAAGGTCTTGATAACCCACAAGTATAGGGGATCATTTGTAGCCTTCTTAGATAAATAAGAGTGTCAAACCCAATGAGGAGCTAAAGGTAGAACAAATATTCCCTCAAGTTCTATCGACCACCGATACAACTCTACACACACCTGACGTTTGCTTTACCTAAAACAAGTATGAAACTATTTGGCAAGAATAAAACTACGAGTACTTTGCGAGAATAAAATATGAATAAATTGCAAGGTAATAAAAGTGGTAGCTTTTGTCAATAAGAAAGTCATTTTTCCCTAGGCAATCGATAGCAAGTACCTGTAATCATTCTTGCAATTTTATATGAGGGAGAGGTATGAGCTAACATACTTTCTATACTTGGATCATATGCACTTATGGTTGGAACTCTAGCAAGCATCCACAACAACTAAATATCATTAAGGTCATGAAACCTAACCATAGCATTAAGTATCAAGTCCTCTTTACTCCCATACGCCATAACCCACTTACTCGGGTTTAAGCTTCTATCACTCTCGCAACCCACCATAAGCGAACCATGGACATATTACAACACCCTACAGCGAGGATCCCCCACGTTTGCACGAGGTGGAGGGCACCGTAGGACAACACCATAAATAAAATATACAATCATACCAACCAAGATCACGATTAACCCACAGGACAAAGAAGATCTACTCAAACATCATAGGATAACCATAGATCATTGGGAAATAATATATGGAGTTGAGCACCATGTTTAAGTTGAGATTACAGCGGGGGGGGGGGGAGGTGTTACACCATTGTATAGAGGGGGAGAAAGTTTGTGTATACGGTAGCAAGATTGTTGATGTAGATCGCCGTCACGATCCTTGCCCAAGTGGCACTCCGGCGCCACCGGGAGAGAGGGGGAGAGAGCCCCTCCTTCTTATTCTTCCTTGGCCTCCCCCTAGATGGGAGGAGAGTTCTCCCTCTGGTCCATGACCTCCATGGCGGCGAAGGTGTGGGAGCCCCTCTGAGATTGGATCTCCCTCTCTGTTCTCTTCTATTTCGCGTTCACCCGATCTGGCCAAAAACCGTTTCTTATATTACGGGAGATCCGTAACTCTGGTTGCGCTGAAATTTTAACACGGTTGTTTTCCGGAGATAAGCTTCCTTGCACCCGAAGTAGAGTCCCAACCGATGTACAAGGTGAGCACAACCCACCACCACACGCCTGGAGCCTAGGGCGTGCCCTGGTGTCTCATGGGCACTATGGGCCTCCGTTTGCGTTGAATCCAAGTCCCCAAAATCACATATATTCCAACATAATTTTCTGTAAATTGTTATCGCGTTTGGACTTTGTTTGATATGGATTTTCTGTGAACAAAAAACATGCAAAAAAGAAGAACTGGCACTGGGCACTGGATCAATAGGTTAGTCCAATAAATCATATAAAATGTTGCCAAAAGTATGTGAAAGTTGTATAATATTGACATGAAACAATCAAAAATTATAGATACGATGGGGACGTATCAATATGTTTAACCTAGTATCCATGATTCAGCCTATTATGATCAAACATGTTTGCAATGTCAATTAGAGATTATAGTTTCCCATGATATGCTTAAGTAGCTAGGAGTGGATAATGATTTATCTTGGATGTCAACATTGCGTTAAAATGATTGTGATGTGGTATGATGATATGGTATCCTCCTATGAATGTTCGAGTGACTTGACTTGGCACATGTTCATGCATGTAGTTGAATCAAAACCAACATAGCCTCTATGATATTTATGTTCATGGTGTTCATATCCTACTCATGCTATATCCAATGTTACTTATGCATAATGCATGTTCATGACCGTTTTCGCTCTCTAGATGGCCGTTTCTCAACCTATTTGCTAGCCTTCGCCTGTACTAAGAGGGAATACTGCTTTTGCATCAAAAAACCTGAAACCCAAGTTATTCCAGATGAGTCCACCATACCTACTGTCGGTGTCAAAACCGGCGGATCTCGGGTAGGGGGTCCCGAACTATGCGTCTAGGCCGGATGGTAACAGGAGGCAAGGGACACGAAGTTTTACCCAGGTTCGGGCCCTCTCGATGGAGGTAAAACCCTACGTCCTGCTTGATTAATATTGATGATATGGGTAGTACAAGAGTAGATCTACCACGAGACCGGAGAGGCTAAACCCTAGAAGCTAGCCTATGGTATGATTGTTGTTGTGTATGTTATCCTACGGACTAAAACCCTCCGGTTTATATAGACACTGGAGAGGGTTAGGGTTACACAAAGTCGGTTACAATGGTAGGAGATCTGCATATCCGTATCGCCAAGCTTGCCTTCCACGCCAAGGAAAGTCCCCTGCGGACACGGGACGAAGTCTTCAATCTCGTATCTTCATAGTCCAGGAGTCCGGCTGAAGGTATAGTCCGGCCATCCGGACACCCCCTAATCCAGGACTTCCTTAGTAGCCCCTGAACCAGGCTTCAATGACGACGAGTCCGGCGCACGGGTTCCTCCTCCAAGTACTTCATAGAAGATTTTGAACACAAAGATAGTGTCCGGCTCTGCAAAATAAGTTTCCACATATTGCCATAGAGAGAATAATATTTACACAAATCTAATATGCTGACGTATTCCATAGTGTGACACACCACGGCCAAGCCTTTATCCGAGTCATTTCATTATCCCACCTCAGCGCGTCATACGAGGCGGTTTCCTTGGCACGTCTTGTTAAAGCAGAGATTGTTTCCCCTTATTCCAGGATTCTCATCAATACGGGCGTGGGTAACCCAACCGCGCCATTGATTACGGCGCTTGGAGATAAACGAGTTTTACCAGGCTGGTGGGGACACGTAGTCGCGTCCACCCATATAAGGGGATAAGGATCCACCTTTTCACCTACGCCTTCTTCCTCCCTTGCTTATCCATTCTCGCGCACTCGAGCCCCAGCGCCCAAGTCCGCACTCCCCACCTCAACCTTCTCCAGCCATGTCCGGAGCGGGAGGCAAGTGGATGGTCTCCTCCGTCACGAAGGGACACATCAAAAAACTGAGGAAGGCCGGATACTTGTCTAATGACATTGCGTACCGGCTTCCCGAAAAGGGGAAGCTCATCCCCACCCCTAGGCCCCATGAGAGGGTGGTGTTCCTCCCCCATTTCCTCCACGGACTGGGCTTCCCTCTTCACCCATTTGTCCGAGGGCTCATGTTCTACTATGGCCTGGATTTCCACGATCTGGCCCCGAACTTTGTCCTCAACATCTCGGCGTTTATCGTTGTGGGCGAGGCTTTCCTTCGCATCTGCCCCCATTTCGGCCTATGGCTCAATACTTTTAATGTCAAGCTGAAGGTGGTGCACGGCAACCAGGCGGAGTGCGGAGGCGCCATGGTGGGCAAGATGGCCAACGTCTTATGGCTCGAGGGCTCCTTTGTGGAGACCCTGAAGGGGTGGCAATCGGGGTGGTTTTACATCACCGAGCCGCGCGACCCCGAATGGGTCGCACCCCCCGAGTTTCGATCCGGACCCCCTACGTGGCTCACCTCCTGGAAGGAGACAGGCCTGTCGTGGGGTAAAAAAGGAGAGCTGACCGGACTCAAAACATGCGTCCAAACCCTGGTGGACAAGAAGCTCAAACTTGTCAATGTAGTCCAGGTTATGCTCATCCGCCTGATCCTCCTGTGTCAACAACGGGCTTTCAACCCGTGGGAGTTTGACCCGGCGCGGCACCAAACTCTGAGCAGGCTCTTCGACACGACATACGAAGATGCCTGGAAGGTGCTTTTCAAGGGTGCCGAGGCCCCCGCATCCGCTACCGAGGATCGCGGATTCAGTACGCAGTGTCACGCTCATGCGGTAAGCTGTTTTTTTTGCTTTTACAGGGTATCAGTTTTTCATAGGTTGACTCCATGCGGGATCTAAGCTCCCTTACCTTTGACAGGATTGGCAGGTGACGTCCGGATAGATCAACTATCCGGCTCCTTTGCCCGAAGGCCCAGCGGACGCTCGCTTGGCGAAGCTGCTGGTTCCGGCACCCTATGTGGTGCCGGAGAAGAAGGCCGCGAAAAGGCCACGGGTACTTGAAAGAGTGCCCGGCGCCAGGAGGTATCGGATCCATCATCCGACGGTTCCGAGGCGCATTCCTCCCGTGAAGACGAGGAGGAAGAAGAAGAGACCTCTCCCCCTCCAGCGGGAGGAGAGAAGAAAAGGAAGGCCGCCCTCTCTGGGGAGGCCGGAGGCTCCAAGAAGGGGAAAACCCTTCCTCCGGACTACTCCACCGACGCCGACGATGGCGGAGAGGAGTGGCCGCCCAGGGCCAAGCCCCTGGCAAAATCATAAGTATCCGGATACCAGAGTAATTCATAGTATTCGTTTATTGCACAACTTTCCCTTATGTCAAATATGTTTATGCAGCCCACCCAAAGACCGGCTCGACGTGTCGTCGAGCGGCTCACTGGACTCGTCAGATGTGAACTCGCTTCTGATGGCTTCCTCCCCCCGCCCTACGGACGACACCGAAGTGTTGTCCCAACAGGTTCCAAGCCGGGAGGAGGTGGTCCTAGAGGCGCCGCAAGGCGACCTCCCGGACTCCAGGAGTAAAGGGGATGAAACCCCTCAGGGCTCCAAGTCCGGCTCTAGGCCGGACACCGCTCTGGAACCTTCAAAGGTTCCAGAGTCCGGCGGGGGACCTCCTTCCAAGAGGAGCAAGCCCACCATGCCGGTGACCCCCATCCAACCGGAGGCGCCGGACAATCTGTTGGAGGCGCTCCAAGGCGCCTCCATCGACGAGGAGCACCGCACCATTATGAGTGCAGTGGTCCAGAAGGTTTAGTCTGCCAAGAGCGGACTGACTGAAGCTTGTACGAGCCTTTTAACAGGCTTTGAGGTAAGTAAAGAATGTGTAAATAATATTACCGCATAGACAGTAGCCCCTGATGCTCTGTTTGGCGTTCGGGAAGAAAAGCCGAATAGAGGATCAAATAAAATTTGCAGGAGTCTAACAAAAAGGAGTCAATATGCGTATGCAGGCTTCTCTGCTTGCGTCCGCCGCACTGACTGCGGAAGTGGACACGCTAAAGCAGAACCTCGAGCGGTCCGAGCAAGAGCTCGGGCATGCCAAGAAGCAGATCGAGGACAATGAAGGTAAGAAATACCTTGTTTAAATATATATAAAAAGGTGGAATTGCAAAAAATGACAGGATTATCGTGGCTATTGTAGGGGCCACGTCTGAGGTGGCGACCCTTAAGCAAGCGCTGGTCGAGGCTAAGAAGAGGGCGGCCACGGAGCGCACCGAGCGGGAGAAGTATGAGGCCGAGGTTGGCAAGGTATGGCAAGAGCTCCAGGCTCTCATGGAAAAACATGAGAGTTTGGAGCTTGACTCAAAGACGCGAGCATCCGAGCTCGCGGTGGCTATTGAAAATGCCAAGTCTGCCAAGGCCGAATCCCAGAAGACCCTCCAGGAGTTGGATGAGGTGAAGAAGATAGCGGTGGGTAAGGCATTCTTTATGCAAAGCAAACACATAAACGTGAGTTACTTGTTACTTACCCGAATCCGGAGCTCTCCAGGAGCGTTCACAGATCTTCCCCGGAGTGTGTCCGATGCCGCCGCATTCTATCGAGCCGAGGAGGGGAGCTCGACAGAGAAGGTGTTCTGGTCTCAGTATGCTGAGGCCGGACACCCCGTGCCCCTGAGCGACCAGCTGAAGCAACTGGTCGAGCTCCACAAGGAGGCCGAACAGGCCATGAAGGGCCTCATAGTTCGGCTGTGGCCTGGAGGGGCTCTGCCTGGGAGCTATTTCGGGCTGGTGCGGCGGCTGGTGGAGGCCTGTCCAAGGCTCGAAGTCATCAAGCGCTCCGTCTGCATTGAAGGTGCCCGTAGAGCCCTTGCCCGTGCTAAGGTGCACTGGGGCAAGCTGGATGCTGAGAAGCTTGTGAAGGACCGGCCACCGCCGGGGAAAGAGCATCGCAAGCCCGAGAATTATTATAAGGATGTTCTTAAGGGTGCCTGCCTTATGGCGGGTGAATGTTCTAGGGATGTAATTTTTGAGTGAAACTTGCTCGTTTTGTCCTGTGCGCTGAAAACTTGTTCATATGCGCTAAGCAATGCTGTTGGAATTTAAAATATTACCTTCTGTGCGGCTGTTTACCAATTCTGTGAGATGGCAAGTCGTCGGCTTCTGCCTCCGTGCCGCTAGTGCTAGGGTGTTCGGGGATAAATCTGAGCGCTCTTTTTCCCATGTTTGGGTCCTTTGAGGGAGGCGCTCAGCCCAACGAACAAGGCAATCGTACTATAATGCATGAACACTCTAACTTAGCCATAGAATTCTATAATTTTAAATTTCGGCGAAGCCCCTGGTATTCGGAAGATCGAGTTCGGGGCGCTATCCATGCCTTGGCCGGACAGAGCCGGCTCCTCGCTCTAAGCGGCATAAGTCGTTAGGGACTCAAAAAACCTCTCGAACAGCAACCAGCTCTTGCTTCATCATGACAGTCAGTTTTAGCTTTCTCCACTGAGGTGCTCGACCCAGCTCAACTGGGGCACAGTCGCAGTGGTTCTCCTAGTGCTACCTTAGCCGATATAGCGGAACGTAAGGCACCAAAGCATAGGAGCTGGGCAAACCCAACTATTGGCCCAAGACATGATTCGGAGCCGATGCATATAATACTATAAGTTCGGGGTGCCGCACTTCTTAAAGTGTTCGGACTTCTCACACCATATTGAGGGGTACTAAAGCCCCTGGCGTATTTAGGCCATACCAAAGTGTACGGGTGCAATATGTCGTTAAGGAACATATATATATATATAAAGAGTAATGCAAAAATGGACAAAAGCTATGCACTGTTTATTAAAGAGGGCTGCGATCAAAGCAGAACGATACAAATAATGCGATAAGCAAAAGGTTGGACTATGTAACATGTTCGTTCCAGGGGCAAGCTGCGGAATAGTATGCGAAACACGTATACTGCTCATGATAGAGACCACCTGGGAGTTCCGTAATGCGGCGTGGCTTGTCTGCTTCCCTGGTTCTTGCATCGTTTGTGCGGCAATTGAACTGTCAAACAGGCCTTCCGAAGTGTGGAGTCCTGAAAGTAAGAGGAAATTAAAAAATCGGCAGCCCCTGGTGCGGTTTAAGCCGTGTTTCGGGCGTGCCGTGATGGTGCCCCTTCCCCTGTACCCATGGTATTTCTAGAGCGTAGTTATGTACGTGAAGTACTGATATCGCATTTTTGCGAGGGCTGGGGTTGGGGCCGCATTGCTACGCCTGCTCGGATCGTGCCAGGAGGTCTTGTTGTAGGTTACTCCGGGCGCGCTTGACGGTGTCCGGTCGTTTAATGGCCGGACTGGAGAACTGCCTGGAGAGGCTGCTTTGTACTTCCGCTGCAAGGGCCGCCGTGTGTTCCTCCATTCGAAGGGAGCGTTCAGTGTTTCCATTGACCATAATTACTCCTCGAGGGCCTGGCATCTTGAGCTTAAGGTATGCGTAGTGCGGTACCGCATTGAACTTGGCCAATGCGGTTCGCCCGAGCAGTGCGTGATAGCCACTGCGGAATGGGACTATGTCGAAGATTAACTCCTCGCTTCGGAAATTATCCGGAGATCCGAAGACCACTTCAAGTGTGACTGAGCCTGTACAGTTGGCCTCTACACCTGGTATTACACCTTTAAAGGTCGTTTTGGTGGGCTTAATCCTCGAGGGATCTATGCCCATTTTCCGCACTGTATCCTATTAAAGCAGGTTCAGGCTACTGCCGCCGTCCATAAGGACTCTAGTGAGATGAGATCCGTCAATAATTGGGTCTAGAACCAATGCGGCGAATCCGGCATGACGGATGCTAGTGGGATGGTCCCTTTGATCAAAGGTGATCGGGTAGGAGGACCATGGGTCTAACTTTGGGGCGACTGGCTCTACCACGTATACGTCCCTTAACGCGCGCTTCCGCTCCCTTTTGGGGACGTGGGTTGCGTATATCATGTTCACCGTCTGCACTTGTGGGGGAAAACCCTTCTGTCCACTGTTGTTCGGCGGCCGGGGCTCCTCGTCGTCATCGCTATGCAGCCCCTTGTCTTCATTTTCGGTGTTTAACTTGCCTGCCTGCTTGAGCACCCAACAATCCCTGTTGGTGTGATTGGCCGGCTTTTTGGGGGTGCCATGTATCTGGCACAAGCGGTCGAGTATTCGGTCCACACTGGACAGGACCCTAGGATTCCTTTTGAATGGCTTTTTTCCGCTGACCGGATTTAGAGCCTCTGAATCCGGCATTAACTGCCGTATCCTCAGCATTGTCGCCGTTAGTGCGGCGCTTCTGCTTGTTGCGACGCGACCTGCCACTACTGTCCCTGGTATCTGAATTACCAGGGTTCTTGGTCATATTAATCCTACGAGCAAGCCAGCTGTCTTCTCCCGCGCAAAAGCGGGTCATGAGTGTCGTGAGTGCTGCCATAGACTTCGGCTTTTCCTGTCCAAGGTGCCGGGCAAGCCACTCGTCACGGATATTGTTCTTGAAGGCTGCTAGGGCCTCAGCGTCCGGACAGTCGACTATTTGATTTTTCTTTGTTAGGAACCGTGTCCAGAATTGCTTGGCCGATTCCTCTGGCTGCTGAATTATGTGACTTAGGTCATCGGCGTCTGGGGGTCGCACATAAGTGCCCTGGAAATTGTCGAGGAATGCGGCTTCCAGGTCCTCCCAACAACTGATTGATCCTGTTGGCAAGCTGTTAAGCCAATGCCGAGCTGGTCCTTTAAGCTTGAGTGGGAGGTATTTGATGGCGTGGAAATCATCACCGCGGGCCATGTGGATATGAAGGAGATAATCCTCGATCCATACCGCAGGATCTGTTGTGCCATCATATGATTCAATATTTACGGGTTTGAAACCCTCGGGGATTTGATGATCCATTATTTCGTCTATGAAGCATAGTGGGTGTGCGGCGCCTCTGTACTGGGCTATATCACGACGTAGCTCCAATGAGCTTTGTCTACTTTGTTCGGCCCTGCCGAATTTGTGGCCGGCGTGACGGTTACCATCTCGAGCCGTGGGGCGCCCACGCGATCCGTAGATCGATCTTGTTTGCCTTGCCTTGTCCTCCAACATATCTCGTAAGTCCGACGCATATTCACGTGCCTTGGTACGGGGTGCGGCTTGAGTGGAGGGCCGAGAGGCCTCTCTGTCGCGGCCACGAGGTGGCCGGTCGGCCGCATCAAGTGCTTCCTCCTCTAATCGGGGTAGCAACCTGCGCTTTGGGTAGCTCTTGGAGGGGCGTTCGAGTTTATGCTCTTCGGCCGCAAGGACTTCAGTCCATCTGTCGACTAGCAAATATTGATCAGCTCTAAGCTGTTGCTGTTTTTTCTTGAGGCTTCTTGCCATGGCCATAAGCCTGCGTTGAAAACGCTCTTGCTCGACGGGATCCTCTGGCACGAAGAATTCATCGTCGTCGAGGCTTGCCTCGTCTTCGGAGGGAGGCATATAATTATCGTCCTCGACCTCTTTGTCTGCCGCTCTCTCATGAGGGCTGGTTTCTCCATCCTCCTGTGCTAAATCTTGCTGGAAGGGGTTTTCTTCGGCACTTTCCGGAGTATTATAATCTCCCGTGCTGGAATCACCGTATTTGTTTTGGCGGGATTTTGAGCGGCGCCGCTGACGCCGGCGCTTAGGCTGTTTCTTGGAGGGGTCATCCTCCGATGTTCCATCACCATCTCCTTCTTTTGGGGTGTCCACCATGTATATGTCATAGGACGAGGTGGCTTTCCAGGGCCTGATAGGCGCTGGTTCTTCATCGTCTCCTTCATCGGCGTCCATACCATCGATGTCTTCGGAGTCGAAGTCGAGCATGTCGGTTAAGTCGTCGACAGTGGCTACAAAGTGGGTGGTGGGTGGCCTTTGAATTTCTTCATCGTCTGAATCCCAACCTTGCTGACCGTAGTCCGGCCAGGGCTCTCCTGATAAAGAGAGAGACTTCAGTGTCTTCAGAATATCGCCGAAAGGCGAGTGCTGAAAGATGTCCGCGGCAGTAAACTCCATGATCGGTGCCCAATCGGATTCGATTGGCAGGGGCGCGGAGGGTTCGGAGTCCGGCTCCTTGGAGTCATGAGTCTCGCAGAGTGCGGGGCTGGTGTTCGGCTCGATCACCATTGGGATCGCAGCCCCCGAGGCGACGTCCAACCACCCATCCTCGATCGGCACAGTTGGCTCTGAATTAAGGGTCGAAGCCGATGCAGGTGCGGCCTCCAGGGCACTGTTCGGTGGCAGAGCTAGATCATGCTCGTCATGACAGTGCGGCGCGCTCGGCAGTGGCTTGAATCCGTCGAAGATCAAGTCCCCGCGCATGTCAGCCGTGTAGTTTAAACTTCCAAATCTGACCTGACGGCCAGGGGCATAGCTTTCGATCTGCTCCAGATGGCCAAGTGAATTGGCCCGCAGTGCGAAGCCGCCGAAGACGAAGATCTGTCCGGGGAGGAAGGTCTCACTCTGGACTGCATCGCCATTGATGATCGTAGGAGCCATCAAGCCTGACGGCGACGACACAGAGGAACTCTTATTGAAAGCACCAATGTCGGTGTCAAAACCGGCGGATCTCGGGTAGGGGGTCCCGAACTGTGCGTCTAGGCCGGATGGTAACAGGAGGCAAGGGACACGAAGTTTTACCCAGGTTCGGGCCCTCTCGATGGAGGTAAAACCCTACATCCTGCTTGATTAATATTGATGATATGGGTAGTACAAGAGTAGATCTACCACGAGATCGGAGAGGCTAAACCCTAGAAGCTAGCCTATGGTATGATTGTTGTTGTGTATGTTGTCCTACGGACTAAAACCCTCCGGTTTATATAGACACCGGAGAGGGTTAGGGTTACACAAAGTTGGTTACAATGGTAGGAGATCTGCATATCCGTATCGCCAAGCTTGCCTTCCACGCCAAGGAAAGTCCCTTCCGGACACGGGACGAAGTCTTTAATCTTGTATCTTCATAGTCCAGGAGTCCGGCTGAAGGTGTAGTCCGGCCATCCGGACACCCCCTAATTCAGGACTCCCTCACCTACCTATATGTGGTATTACCTTGCCGTCCTAAGTAAATTTGCATGTGCCACCTCTAAAAACTTCAAATAAATATCCTTTTTTGTGTGTCTAGATTGTTCATGGAGCGACAGGAGGTAGTCAGTATCTTCCATGCTAAGCGGGTCATTCTCATGATGAGTTTTTATTCACTCGTCCTTGCATGAGAGGGGCGGTAATAGGGATTCCCAGTCCCGAACTCAAATTACAAATAACTAAACAAAACTCCCCCAGGACTGTTGTTGGTATGGACGGTACCCATTGTTTCGGACCAGCCGTGGAGTGTGATTGTTGGTGGAGGGGGAATAAACCTTTGATTTTATCGCTTGGGAACCGCCACTAATGTGTTTAGCATGGAAGATACCGATAACTAATGGTCGCGAGGTGAATAAGAAGGGTGCATTTCTCAAAATTTCATTTACCTCTGTTTTAAAAACTTGAGCTCTGGCACCTCTGCAAATCATTGCTCCCCTCTGCGAAGGGACTACCTATTTACTTTTATGTTGTGTCATCACCTTCTCAAATAAGCGCCAAAACCTGGGAGCACTATTTTCATCCTCATGCATTGTGTGTAGCTAATGTTGGGTGCATCATGACTGGATCTTTTATACCATGAATTACAATGTTTAGTCATTTCTTGAACTTTGGAGGTGCTCTGCATTTATGTTTTGCAGTCTCAGAAAGGGCTAGCGATAACCCACTATTGTCATATTATATCATGGTTGTTTTGACAAGGTGTTGTTATTTGAGATATCATATTATTGCTCGCTAGTTGATTATGCCATTGATATGAGTTAATATAATTTTTAAGATTTAATGTCGACATGGTTAGTTATAATCTTTGCTGAAAACCCGGGAGCTACTTAAGCTTATTTATGTAAACAAGAGCAAAAGTGTTCATAAAAGTTTTTCTTTTTCACTTTCAGTTTATCAACTGAATTGCTCGAGGACAATCAAAGGTTTAAGCTTGGGGGAGTTGATATGTCTCCATTGGATCTACTTTTCCTAACGCTTTTCCTCTTGTTTTGGACTCTAATTTGCATGATTTGAATGAAACTAACCCCGGACTGACGTTGTTTTCAGCAGAACTACCATGGTGTTGTTTTTGTGCAGAAATAAAAGTTCTCGGATTGGAACGAAACTTTGTGATGATTTTTTATAGAATAAAAGAGAATTTCTGGAGCTAAGAACCACCGGAGGGGGCACCTGGGTGGGCACAACCCACCAAGATGCGCCCCCTCCAAGCGCGCTTAGGTGGGTTGTCCCCACCTGGTGGCCCCGCAGACCTCTACCCTGATACTATAAAATCATATATTCGGAGAAAAAATCAGGGAGAAAGAATTATCACGTTTCACGAGATGGAGCCGCCGCCACCTCATGTTCTTCATCGGGAGGCCAGATCTGGAGTCAGTTTGGGGCTCCGGAGAGGGGGATTTTCGATCTTCGTCATCACCAACCCTTCTCCATCGCCAATTCCATGATGCTCCTCACCGGGAGTGAGTAATTCCTTCGTAGGCTCGCTGGTCGGTGAGGAGTTGGATGAGATTCATCATGTAATCGAGTTAGTTTTGTTAGGGCTTGATCCCTAGTATCCATTATTGTAACATCCCAAAATTCTAAATTTTGGAATGTTATATTAAATAATTAGTTTTGATTGTTTGTTTGATTGTTTTGTGACTGATTGTGTGAAATTGAGTGAAATTTGAAACTTTTTTGAAAGTTGAATGAGAGGGAATGAAATGACTTTCCCAAACTTTCACCTTGCATTTATGATCTCCATGAATTCAAAATCATTCAAACACAAAACCCTAGAGTGAAGATGACATGACTTCTTCCATTTGAAATGAAAAGGGTTTTTGAAAAAAATTTGGATTCCATTTGAAATCATTTCAAAATCTAGAGACTTTATGCAAATCAATGATTTTCATGATAGTGGATACAATGTCTTCTTCAAATTATACGAAATATGAGTTGGAAGTTTAAAAGAATCAAATTGGAAGTGGTTTGAAATTCAAATTCAAAACCACTTATGAGTTATTTTGGTTTTTATTCAAATTATTTTTCTCCAAAAATAAAACATATGGAAATTAGGGTAAAATGATTTCCTACAGTATAAAAGTGGAGAAAAATGAATTTGAAATCATTTTTGTATTTAAAAAATGATTTTTATTGGGTTTTAATGTATTAGCAACATTGTTTGACTTTTGTGAATTGTTGTGTATTTTATTTGCCTCTAATAATATGTTCATGTTTTAGGATTATTTTTCCTGAACATTTTGGTATATTGTATGCATATATTATATTTTTAGTTTTGCTTAGTTTATTTTTGTTTTGTTCTCTGTTTAAAAGAAAAAGGGGAAAAGTATTTTTAAAAGGATGAAGCCCAGTCGTCTAGGCCACCTCTCTCTCTCTCCCCATGGCCCAGCTGGCCAAGCAGCTCGGTCCCGTGCCTGAAACCTCTTCGCACCGGCCACCCAATACCCTCGCTCTCCCACCTTTCTCACTGACTCCGGGCCCCGCCATCTTCTTCCTCCTCACGCCAAGCCACGGCCACGCCTGAGCTCGCACGCCTCCCCGACCAATTTTCTCGCGAAGATATGCCTGACCCGCAGCCCCTTGCCCACGAAAGACCCTCTATAAATACCGCCGCATCCCCCTCGTCTGATTTTTGGAAAAATATTGATCAACCGAGGCCGTTTCGTCCTGATCCAATCTCGCCGGAGACAGAACCTCCGCCGCCCGCCATTGTCGTCCTCCACTTCACCCTGATGCCCCCAAAGCACCAAATCCACCACTCCTGTGATCCCCTCTTCAAACCGCGCCTCTCCGTTACCTCGGACGTCTCCCTAGACCACCAGAGCGCCGCCCTCGAGCTCACCAGAGCCGCCAGAGCACCCGAGCTCCACCGTCCTCGTTCCATCTCGTCTGGTCGTCCCCGAGCTTCGCCGACACCTCCACAGGACACGCCGCACTATGCCGCATCACCCCGACCCTGCGCCCACGCCGGAGGATCGCCGAAGCAACCCCACCGACGACGACCGAGCAGTCCTCGCCGTCATTGCCCACTGTAAGCTGTCGGACTCCCTCCTCCGTCCGATCTGTAGGCGACGGCTTAGATTAGATCTCTGAACGGTTAGGTTTATTCTTATTAGTCCGGTTTTTATTTACGTTTTAGAACTAGTCGGTTTAGCCATTCGTTTTTTTCTCTCGTGCATTAGTGGTTTAGTTATTTTACGATCGAGTGTCGTTTAGTTCAGATCGCCCACCTATTTAGCCAATAGCAGTAGGCCACGTAGCACGAGCCTGTTTTGATTTTTATTCCGTTTCTGTTTCAAAAACAGAATAGTTCTGTTTTCAGAAAATCTATATCTTTTAGGTTTTAAGTCCAAATTGAGTGATTCTTTTTGCATTAGATTAAAAATTTGTTGAAGTTTCTGTTTGTACCATTGGATTTAAAATTTGAGTAGTTTAAAATTGAATTTGATGATATTTATTCAAATCACTATTTGGCCGTATTTTGAGTTTTACAAAGTATTTTTGATTGATTCTTTTTTCTACTGTTTTATTATGATTTTGTCTATCAAGTAGCATATAGTTATTTGTTTTTAGTTTATTTTAAATTAGGTTTTTAGCAAAACAGTACTGTTTTAGTTATAGTTTTGTTTTAGTCTTTTCTTTATTGTTTTTATTAGTTTTAAATTATATCTTTTTGTCACTCTTGAAAAAATTAGTTTTGTTTCTGTTAGTCAGCAAAAGAAAATTTTGTTTTTATTTTAAAAATTTATTTTACTTAGTTTTGTATGAAAACTTGTTTAGGTCATAGTTAGTGTTTCATAAAAGCTTTTTATTTGTTTCTTTTTGCAAATAAAATTTTATGAAAATACCTTCTGTTAACTTAGTTGTTTACTTTGTATTTTTCTGTTAATTTATTAGTTTAGTGTTTTAATTGTTTTATTAAGTTTTTACTTAGGACAAAACTGTTTTGTGATATGTATTAGAGTTTTCTTTAGTAGTTTTGTTGTGTAGTTTTCCTTTGTTCTTATTTGGTGTCCCTTTATGTTTTGCAATTTATTTGTTGGTTTTATTATGAGTGTTAGAATTGCTTGCTAGTATGTTTGCTTATATGAAAGCTATGTTTGACTATATAGATTTTCAACGGAGTGACGAATAGTTCTACTAAGTCATTTATTTGAGAGCGTTGTTATCTTCATCAAGTAATACTAGGCAAGTTCACTTTGACCATGTTTTTCATACCTATGTTTTATTTGCATGTAGTAGCACCCTTTCAACAATCCCTCCAGTAGTGATATTGATTTCTTGTAGTTGAGTAGAATGCATGAGGTAGGAACCCATCTCCCTGTTATCAAGCCTGGGATGTTATATAGTTTTAATGCTACGCTATAGTAGACGGGGTTTGGTATGAGTGCACGAGAGTGGTGTGAAGAAGGAGGACTCTACGTCAATGGCGACAACTTCATGATGGCATCGGCAAGGACTGCATCTTCAAGACTCCAAGACCTCAAGATTTCGAGACTCGAGACAAGAATTCAATACACACTAGTGGGTGAAGGACGATTGACGGGCACCCTGGAGAAACCAGTGGATGGCCAGGATGCATGGAGAAGCACCATGACATCTTGCGGAAAGCTTCACCCAGACTCAAAGAGACGGAAGAATACTTCACGCCTGGAAGCTTACATGTGCAAACGTAAGTCACTATGGGCTCTGGCTTGGTTGACCCTAGTGGTGACTCTGGCTGGGACAGTGCTAGCAGATGTAGAACTACGGTAGGATTGGATTCGCACCGGACAGTGGTCAGGGGAACTCTTCGGAAGGCCATGTTTCGGTCGTATTGTTCTCAAACACCCTGAAGTGCGAGAACGTAAAAAGAGGGATCGAATCTTGCGGGTAAAGTGTACAAA